>NC_089838.1:246377067-246599567 GCF_035609145.1 Eleutherodactylus coqui
TTTACAACCTGCTCTGATCTGCAACTTTTAGGCTTTGAGCAACGATATTGTGCGTGTATCTAGCCGCATTGAAGATTTGGAGAAGGAGTTGTCAGAAAAGAATGGACAGCTTCGCGAGGGCAGCGCTTATGACCAACAGCGTATACGAGATGAAATCAACAACCTGAGACAAGAGAAAGAACTCCTGTTAAAGCAAAGGGTGGACATAGATGAGAAGATGCGCCAGGGCAACCTGCTTTCTGCTGAGGTGATTTTCATCAGTCTATATTCTGTGGGGGTGTTTTGTTTGCCTTTTTAGGGGCTGTTTGAGAATACAAGATGTTAAATTGGCTGCAGGAAATGCTATAAAATAAAGTCAAACAACATTCACCTGATGAGAAATCCCTTTCTGCTCTAGTACCAATGCTCCGATGGGGCTCACTGGTCTTTGTTTACTTTCCTGGGCTGATGACGGGCATAGAGTTACAAGACCACCGCGACCAAGCTCTGGTCAGTAATGATGCTAGCATGTACTGCAGGTGGCTGATGAGGCCAATGATTATAGCATCAGTGGTCAGGTGGATGTACAGCATGTCTTTGCTATAGAATGTAAACGAAGACCAGTGGGAACTGCTGGAGTAGTGCTGAAACTGTGGGAAAAGTAGTTTTTTTTCCCCCCTTTGTTTTAGGACATTTCCTGCAATTTTAGTTTCATTTCTGGAACTCTATGACTACTCCTGTAAAAAAAAGTTCATAAATTCTTTGTTTGTACTTAAGACAAAAATCTTTCTCATTCAGTCGTTAAAGGGGTTTTCCACGCAAATACTATTGATGACCTATCCTCAAGGTTGGTCATTAAAAGTTGGTGGCTGAACGGGAGCCTGATGTCAGTGCCACTAGACACAGAAATAGGGAGCAGAAGTTGCTGCAACGGCCCTTGTGTAGTGGGTGGCCTTTGTGACTGTAGGCGCAGCTCTCATTGATTTTAATGAGCTGTACCTGGAGTTACAGGTGCTGGCCACTACAAAGGAGTTGGAACAGGAGCTTCCTTCTCATATCCCTGTTTGTAGAGGCAATGAAAGTAGGCACCCGATCAGCTGATCGGCCATGGACCCAGTTGGCAGACCTCTATTGACAAGCTACCCATCACTACTATTTCTCTGAAAACCCTATGAATAGCAAAGGTATGTGTGCATTTCTTCATCTGTCCTGTGGTGGCACTGCAGAGAATATGAACATTTTCTGGTTGGTTCTCCCACAGATTGCAATTAGGCCTCATGTCCAAGGGCGGATCGGGCTCTGTGGGCAGGAGCTACACCGCATGATCCCACCCTGCCCGTGGCACGAGGACATTACTTACCAGTCCAGATGCGTGCGGGTCGTCCACCGTCTCCTCCATGCTTTCCCGCGGGACCCAGAGTGACAGTTCTAGGTGTGCTGCAAATCTGACCGCTTCCATTGACTTCAATAGAAGCCATCCCTGCGGGATCCGCGGCAAAATGGAGCATGCTGCGATATGTTTTCCGGACCGGAATGTCCGAAAAACAAACCCGCATGCTTTAATTGAGCTATAGGCGCCCATGATTGTCTATGGACGGCTTGAACTCCGGATCATCCACGCAGGCACCCCACGCAGATCCTGGAATTCAAACCCACCTGTGGACATGAGCCCTTAAGCAATGAGGAGACAATCTCATTAAGAAACCCTGAGTGAGCATATGCGAGTTGAACTCGAGTTTCTTGGGTGCAACTCGCAATTCATATTTACTCTTATATGAACAGTTCTTTTTCAGTAGTTCTTGCAATGAACATGGCTTATTAAAAAAAGGAAGCGCAACTGATTCATTGTGCGATTTTGAATATTCAAAGCAAAGGTAGTAATGGTGCTTGTCGCTTTCTGTGTAATGATTCCTCTCCCTTTTTTACCTGTTTAGGAAGAAAGAATCCTTTTCCAGCTGGATGAGGCTATAGAAGCTCTCGATGCCGCTATTGAATACAAGAATGAATCAATCACCCGTAGACAGCGGGTCCTCCGTGCCTCCGCCAGCCTTCTCTCCCAGTGTGAGATGAACCTCATGGCGAAGCTTAGTTATCTGTCATCTTCAGAAACTCGGGCTCTCCTCTGTAAATACTTTGACAAGGTATGTATTCCTCTTTCTGGAAACAATGTTTGGCCATAAAGGGATTAGAATGAAAATGGAAAATCAAATTGTCTGACCTAACCCATCCAGACTGGACCAGTAGTGCTGATCTTTTTATCATCTTTGGAAGTAAATCTTGAAGGCATATCCTTAGACTATCAAATATGTGATCGGTTGAGGTCTGAATACCTGTTATAAGGTTCACACAGAATCTGTCATATACTCACAAGTTCAGGGCACTCATTCCTATTTCCCAAACTAATTTTAGTGATGAGGTATTACTCCTCTTGTAGAGGAAGGGTTTACAGTGAGCTTGGGTTGCTCTATTTCTTTGAGAATCGGTAGGGGCCCCAAGCACTAAAACATCTAACAATTGTAACTTTTCACACCTCTATAGCTGGCCATAGCCGAAACATGCCAGATTTGTCATAAATGTGCCAAATTATGTTTATAGTCATTAATAATTATGGTTCTTACATAAACATGTTTCTCTATCTTCAGTGGTTTATGACTTTTTATTCACTATTGTCCAGGTAAAATACACGTGAAATATATTTTCCTGAATGCCCTTTTCACAAGGTCTAAAAGAAAAAGTTTAGGGGATGTGGAGTCCAGGAAGCCTCTTTTCATACTCGCACAGTCACCTGTTCCTGCGGTGTCCCCTGGGGAAGTCAGAAGTTTGTATGCACGTACCCTCATTAATCTCTGTGGGAGTTCGCATGTACAGCATTTTGAAAAAAAAAGTTATGCTGGTGTTCACACGCTGACTTTTTTGCGGGCTACACTGCAGGAATGGGGGACTGGGTCAATATCAGACAGCTCCCTGGGCTCCACATCACCTAAACTGGAAGCACCATAACATAGATTATGGTGATTATAATTGATGGCAGGTTCTTTTTAAGCAGCTCTGCCATGCCTTATCACAGTGATCATAAGTGCTGTACTGTAAGTGCCCCAGAGGGACACAAAGTGTGTAAAAAAAAAAGAAAAGAAAAATGTAAAAAAAGAGTGTAAAAAAAAAAAAGGTTAAAAAAACCCCTTTTTTTAATATTAGCATAAAAAAAGGAAAAAAAAATTAAAACCCCACATAATTGGTATTCACGCATCCGTAACGACGTGTACAAAACGTTGAACATGCTTTTTATTTTGTACAGCAAAAAGCGTTTTAAAAAAACCCTAAAAAACAGAGGCAAAATGCAAATATTTGTCATTTTGCCTCCCAAAAAATGCAATAAAAGTGATCAAAAAAGCCATACATCCCCAAAATGGTACCAATAAAAACTAAAGCTCGTCTCGCAAAAAAATAAGCCCTCATAGAGCTCCGTACATAGAAAAATAAAAAAGTTACAGGACTTTGAATGCAGCTATAGAGAAAAAAAGATTTCCAAAAAAAGGGTTTTTATTGCAAAAAAGTGTAAAAACCTAAAAAAAATATAAGAATTTTGGTATCGTTGTAACCGTACCGACCCGCAGAAAAAATTTAGTGTGTCATTTATGCTGCATGATTAACGCTGTAAAAAAAAAAAAATCTATGGCACATTTCAGTCGTTTTCTCTCCCTGTTATCATAAAAAAATAATTAAAGTTTTACGATATTGTCTATGTACCCAAAAATGACACCGATAAAAACTATAGTTCGCCACGCAAAAAACAAGCCCTTATACGGCCGCGGCGACGGAAAAATAAAAAAGTTATGGCTTTTGAAAAATGGAGATGAAAATCCACCAAAAATCGCTTGGTCCTCAATGCCAAAATAGGCCATGTCCTTAAGGGGTTAAAGAGGTTTCCTCATCTACCATAGTGACGATATATTGTTAGGTGGTTGGTGCACTCCAGTGCAGAGAATAACATTGATGGGGTCCAGCAAAAAACCAGTTCTCGGTCTGAATCAGTGGGGGCCATTGACGTCTGACACTCACTATTCATAACGTAATGGCAAAATTTGGTGATAAACAATCACTTTATAAATCCCCATCTACACGCAAAGATGATTGCTCAAAATTCACTCAAAAGACAGTGTGAGTGACAGTTTTGAGCCATCATTTTGCATAGCTACTAATGGCCACTAATGCACATTAGTAGCTGATTAGCTTCATTTGCATTTAAATAAAGCTCCCTTCACAGTATGGAGGTAACAGCGGGTGGTCTGTTATCTGCATACAGCTCCAATGTTCTCCCATGGGACTGCAGCTGAAAACAATGTTATCAGCGCTCCCGCTGAGAGTCACAGCTTGCGGTCCCTGTTATGAGATGGCTGGCCGAACAATATTTTTTATGCTGAACTAAAAATCATCGTTTGGCCAAAAAGCTAATGATGGTAGTATTTACACGCAAAGATTATCGCTCAAAAGACATCGTTTGAACAAATTTTGAGCGATAATTGCTGTTTGTAAATGCGGCTTCAGATAGGGAACCCACTTAAGTGGCATAGCTAAGGTGAGCAAAATTCCCATACATTAACCAGATACTTGCATTCAAATTCAATGTGCCCATTGTAGCCACTTTTTGTTTTCTACAGGTTGTTACACTGCGGGAGGAGGAGCACAAATTACAGATTTCCTTCTCAGAGCTGGAAATGAAGTTAGAGGAGCAGCATCAAATGATATGCTGGCTTGAGGTTGCTTTGGAACGACAACGCCTAGAAATGGATCGTCAACTTACCTTGCAGCAAAAGGAGCATGAACGCAACATACAGCTCTTGCTGAAACAATGTCAAGGTGCCGTATCATACTCTCTGCTCACTACAGAACTTGTGTTATACAATGCTGCGTGAACAATAGCATAAAGTTACATTGTTGTTTTTTGTTTTTTTTAATAGCCCTAAGGCCATTATCATATTGCAATTATATCTAGTTTTTATTTGCATTACTGTTGTACAAACGGGCATAAATTTATCACTGATAATTCTTATATTAACAGTATGGGTCCCCGTACGCACCCTAATTTATATGCTGTAACTGCATGCAGATCACGGCTAATTGCCAGGCAGCATAGTAAAATACAAGAAAGAATATAACTCCAATGAGATCCTGCAAATGGTTTTCCAATTATTACAATTTTTTTTTTGCTTTTACGGTTTTTACAAAAATGGTAGCATTTAAAAAAAAAAGTACTGTGTATATACTCTAGTATTAGTCAACCCGAGTGTAAGCCGAGGCACCTAATTTTACCAAAAAAAAACTGGGAAAATTAGGTGCCTTGAGTATAAGCCTAGGGTGGGAAATGCATGGTCCGTGCACCATTGCTTTCATTGGGGCTGCGGCTGCCCATTGAAAGCAATGGTCTGCCAGCAACCCCTGCACTGATTTTAAGGGAAGGGCTTTAAATATAAGCCCTTCCCTGAAAATCATCTCTAGCATGTGTAAAAAATAAAAAAATATACATACTCACCTGTCCACCGTTGCCGGGGCTCAGGCATGTCTAACTGCTTGGGTCCCGTCACTGTAATGAAGTTCTTTCAGCAGGCCGGGATTTAAAATCCCCGCCTACTGAAAGGGCTGCATCTGACTGGCTGAGCGTTCAGCCAATCACAGGCAAAGATTAGCAATTCATTGTCAGCTGAGCGCTGCCTGTGATTAGTCACAGCGCTAAGCCAATCACAGACAGAGCTCGGCCATTCATTGAATTACCGAGCGCTGCTTGTGGGGCCCTTTTACATGGAACAATAATCATTCAGACTATAGCTGGATCTCGGGAATCTGAATGATAATTTTTCAGTGTAAGGGCTGCCAACGACTGAATGCTGACCGAAAATTTGTTTGCTTAGTGTTCGTTGTTCAGGCATAAAAACTGAACGACAATCTGCCTGTGTAAGCAAGCAGTCGCTCATCTATGAATGACTGCCTGTTTATTGCAAATAGAGGCAGGTGCTGCTTGCGATCTCCAGAGTGCTCTGTCCCAATTCACTCAATGATCATCGCTCCTGTATGAAAGCACAGGAGCAATTATCACTGGGATGATTGTGGGGAACTTCTGCGCCTGACGATAGTCCCATAAAAAGGGCCCTAGGATGATTTTTAAAGATCGCTCAAAATTTGTTCAAAAGATAGCTTGAATGACAGTTTGAGCGATCCTTTTGCTTAAACTGCTAATGAGTACTAATGCCTATTAGTAGTTTATTAGCTTCATTTGCATGCAAATGAGCCTCCCTTCGATGTATGCAGATAACAGCGGGTGGTCTGTTATCTGCATACAGCTCCATTGTTCTCCCATGGGACAGCAGTTGAAAACAATGTTATCAGCGCTCCCGTGGAGAATCACAGCGTGCCGTTCCTGCTATGAGCTGGCCAGCCGAACAAAAAGCAAACGATGGTAGCATTTACATGCAACGATTATCACTCAAAGGACATCGTTTGAACGAATTTTGAGCGATAATCATTGCGTGTAAATGGGACTTAACAAGTGATAACTTTCTGTGTAACAATTAATTTATTTGCACTTTTAATTGCTTTTTTACAATGGGGTTTATGGCGTTAAACAGTTTTTTAATGGGTTAAAATAAGATAACTTGTTGCAGAACAAAACTTTGATTCATTTATACGCTCAGTAATTTTCTAAATATGTTACTGTATATGATGTATCCTAGAAATGTCAAATAGTTCATAAAAGTTGTCAAATTTTTTATATATAATTTTATTTTTCATTTTTTCATTTATTTTATATTATAGTGTAAGTGATCTCTCTGTATATTGGAGACTTTTTATGTTTTTTGCTAAGTTTTTTTTTTAATAGAGTTTCTTTCAAATTTGTTTGTCTAAGGCAAGCTAATATATATCATTCTATCGTTTCAGACCAAATGGGTGAGGGACTAGCTGGAAGCAAGAGACAATATGAAGGTAGAATACAGATGCTGGAGAAGGAACTTGGCTGGTATATGTGGGCACATCAGGAGCTGAGTCAAAGACTAAATAAAATGTCTGTCCCTCCACTTAATCCTCAAGGAACTCATGGGAAAGGTACAAGAGATTTCATGAAGCTTGACATGGCATTTGATCTTATTAGCATTGCACCTCTTATTTATTGCTTTTTTTTCTCCAGTGACTCTAGGTGATGGAAGAATTCTTCCCAGCAGCACAGATAGACAAGTCCCTTTAGCTGGATCGACAGAAGAACAAAATAATGTTGCTGTAGATCTAAATGTTCAATCTCTTGCTCCTGACCGAAGCTTGAGGCCTAGGGAAGATTTGGTACGTGGCCCATTACCTCCCACATGGAGACGTTCCTCTCTGCCTTCTGAAGAACAGACTGCTCTAGAAGATCTTAGGCATCGAGAAAATATGATTGAAACATTGAATACCAGAGTGGTACAGCCGAACGATGGTGTTAGTCAAAGAGCTGCTATGTACCATCCCAAATCTCGGAGAGATGTTCGTAGATGTAACATAAGCATTATGCCTTTTATGTCTAATGTCGAGATGATTGATGTCCGGAAAAACCCACTGTAGGCCTGAGCAGGTGTACTATGACTTATGCTGATGAAGTGTGAAGGTACCCACTGCGGGGATGGTGTAGAGAGCCACAAGCTGCATCAAACTACTTGATTACGGTTTAAGGCCACTGACACAGCACTGTACTTTGGCCGCGATTTTGCATTTCTGATGTGGAGGTGCGTCTCAGCCTGACCCCCGGTCTCCTGACTCAAACTCTGAGCATCATAATATATGATACTCGGATTTCGAATCAGCAGACATGCTGTCCGGCTGGGATGCACAGTTGCAAAAAAAAGCATCCACAATACGGCAGTGTAGCAAAGACGTGGCAGCATGAATGGTGATATTTCAATAAAAGAAAATTTTATTCTTTCATGTTCATTGAAAAGCTAGGTTTCGGCCTCAGGTGGCCTTTTTCAAGCTTGAAAGCCTTAGAAGGGTTTATACTTCTGCTCTAATACAGGGCAATACATGGATATCTTATGGTTCTGTAGAACCGAACCTACATCCCATAAGTTTCTGTCTTGAGGTATGTCCAGTTTAGAAGGATATGGGATGCGCCAATAATATGGATCTTAAGATTCATCCATATTTCAGTCATTTGAAACCAGTCTGATTTTAGATTGCCCCTGCTTGCAGTCGCAGTCAATATACTAAGTATCTGCAATTAATGCAGTTCTTTCATGCCTTAGCGCTGATACCTGAATACCACAGGTACAGTATAAAGTGAAAAATTGTTTGTATTTTCACAGCTGAGACAGCCTTTTTTTATTATTTATATTTTTATAATGTTGTAGTGTTTGAGACTGTGCCTTATATGATAATTTGTTACTACAGTAGATCTTGGTTAGTGCCTTGGCTTCATTGTGGTTTAAGTAACTCATTGGCTACCTCCAGTTTGTATAGTGGACAAACACACTTGAAATTCCACATTTATTAAAAACACTAAAAATCTACTTAATCCTTGTATAGATCTTTCCTGGCTGTGCAGCAATTGTGGTTTAGTGTACATATGTATTTTTACTTTTGTACATACATTTTCTACTTTTTGTAATTTTGTAATACATTAAACTACAGTTTGAGAATTTGATTTGCGTGTTATTGTGTAAACTGTTTCAAGTTCATATTAGAAATTCGCCTTTGGTAAACTTGAACCTACAATTCTATATTAGTGAGTTGCACAAACAGTTATTACAGAGAAAGGATCTGCACAATTCTAACACTATTTCAGTTTTATGTTCTACACCACCAACCTACCTACATGCCGAAATGGAAAGCAGCAAATTCTAAACAATGGAGCTTTCTAGGCAGAGACATACATTACACTGGCGTAGTGAAAGGCTGGTTTCACTTCTGCGTTGGAATCTCCAGTCGGAGGTTCTGTCACAGATCTGCTCAAAATACTGGAAGAAAAACTCTACATACAGCGCTTTTTCTTCCATTCAAAAGCTGGGCAGAAACCAAAGGGACTCCATTGTAGTCAATTCTGTCTGTACGGGCTGTTCGGTTCCAACCTTAGACAGAGCCATTCAGCCAGGGGATTCCTCTTTCCTGCTCCCCGAACGGAGCAGGAAAGCGGAATCCGTAGCACAAGTGTGAAACCACCCAAAGGGAATTAGTTTGATGAGAAAAAGCATGGCACTTTATTAAAGAGCTACTGGAAAAAGAAGCTCCTGCTTTGGAGGACTTGACGCATTTACGGTATGTAACACATGGACATCCAGTCATGGTGCCATCTAATTCTACATTGGTATCCCTGGTGAGTGGGGATGTCATCTGGCGAGGCTATGCTCTTATTGGAAAGGCGCTTTTATGACAGGTTATTCCTCACATGGTATTGAAAACATTTTTTGCAGCCATCTCCAGCCTGGTGTCTTACAAAATCCAGTTGAATTAATTAAAGGGATTGTCGCTTTCATACAAATTCCTACTTGTGAGAAGGTCAATTGACAATAAAGTGTCCCCCTGCTGACATCCCCACCAATCAGATGTAATCTGAAGGAAGCATGGCAGTGAATGACCAATTTTCCTGCCGTTCCACCACAGGAGTAGTTACACATTACATTTAAATCTGCGTAATGCAGAACAGGGAAGATCCTCCAGCTGCGTTGTACTCTGGTGACCTGCATTACCAGACGGGCTCATGAACAACTGTGGTGCTGGTTTCTAATCCTATTAGAATAACTGACCTTTGCATTAGTGAGGCCGGGAAAGAGCTGCAGCGATTACGTGTGCTTGTCACATGATCGCACAACCAGCGGCCAGGGAGGCAACTGAGGTGAGTAAAGTCAGTTTTTTGTTTTTTTTTACTCTATTACATATAAGGAGGCATTATTACTACTGGGAATATAAGGGCATTAAAAATCATATTATTATTGACCAGGGAAATAAGCAGCCTGAAGTTTTTCATGGGGCTGATAAATGTTCATGCTCAAGAGGGGAAAAGGGACATTTTATTTTCCTGTTTTTCTTCCATTTGGCTTCCGGTTTGGAGATTCAATAAAATTGTGCAACCAGCAAATATTACCACAAGCAAAAGTGCGAGGCCTGTGATGTACCACCGTATCTTGTTTGCATTTTTTGCACCCTTAATATGGCCATGCGATCTTGCAGGTCTCCTGACCTAAACCTCGAGCATCATAGGAATCTGTTATGTTCAGGCAGGAGACCCAATTGACTGGGACGCACAGTTGTATTATGGATACAAATTATGATGGTGTGTCACCGGCCTAAGACCCCAAACTTGACCAACATGGTAGAAAAGCTAGAGTGCAGGATCTAAGGCCTCATGTCCATGGGGAAAATCAGGCCCGCTACGGATTCTCCATGGAGAATCCGTAGCGGGTCCCTCCTGCCCTGCGGACGTGAGCGCTGAAAATCAGAATAAACTCACCTGTTGCAGGCCATGCGTGTCTTCCCTTCTTTGCGGCCGGATCTTCTTTCTTGGGCCCGGCGGATGTGCTCGGCACGCCGGCTGCGTGCCGCGCGCATGCGCCGGGTACAACCGCTGGGCCGAAAAAAGACGTTTTTGGCCGCGAAGGAAGGAAGACATGCATCGCCCGGAGCAGGTGAGTTTAATTCAGTCGCGGGTCTCCTGCGGATCCGGATGGCTTCCATAGGCTTCAATAGAAGCCTGCGGAAGCCGTCCCCACGGGAGGCTCGCACCTAAATGGAGCATGTCCGGATTTTTTCCTGCACGCGAGACCCGCGCCTGCAGGGAAAAATGACATCTGCAGGTATTTAACTACCTGCGGGTGTCTAATGCATCCCTATGGGGCGCGGATCCGCGTGCAGGAAAAACGCTGCAGATTTAAAATGTTAATTGTACCGTGGACATGATGTTCAGCTTGCAACACTGAGATCCTTTGGTAACATGGAAAGAAGTTTGTTGCTCACTGAGCAGGCACTAACTGGGATAGATGTGGGTGGTAGTACAGGAGTAGAGGGAAGAGATATAGGGAGGCTAGTCCTGAACTGGAACACCCCGACAAGTTTGTAAAGTTGGAAGATGAGGGGAATGCCATTACAGAATTAGCACTGCTGCAGCACAACATGGCCTCTGACTGCCTGGGGGATGTCTACTCCAGTAAAAAGGAAAAGGGGTAGTGGGAGACTCATTTATTAGGGGGACAGACATGGCAATCTGCCACAAAGACTGAAATCATCGAACAGTGTATTGTTTTTCAGGTGCTTGAGTTTGACACATCACAGATCAAGTTGATAAATTACTGGGCTGGTGAGGATCTTGTGGTCATGGTACACATTGGCACCAATGACAAAGTTAGGGTTATTTAGAGGGTCCTTAAAAACTATTTCAAGGAGCTAGAATGTAAGCTTAGGCAAGGACCTCCAAAGTAATATTTTCTGAAATACTACTTGTACTTCGTTCAACAGTGGAAAGGCAGCAGGATCTTAGGGAGGTAAACAAGTGGCTCCAGAGTTGGAGTAGGAAGGAGGGATTTTGGTTCCTGGAGAACTGGGCTGACTTTGTTGTTGGCTACAGGCTCTACCGTAGGGACGGGCTGCATCTCAATGGGGAGGGTGCAGCTGTGCTGGGGGAGAAGATGGCTAGAAGACTGGAGGAGTGTTTAAACTATGGACTGGGGGGGGGGGGGGGACCGGAGAGATAGAGGGGAAGATATAATAGGACTGAGATCTAGGACTAAGTAATGAGAAAGGGGAGCATTATGGGTAATACAGTTTAGAACTGGCAGAACAGTTAGTAGGGATACACTTAATATTAAAAAAAAATAACCAAAAACCTCAACTGTATGGTGACTTATGCTAGATGCCTGACCAATAAGGTTGATGAACTGGAAGTAATAATGTTTGAGGGAAAATTATGACATAGTGGGAATAAGGCCCCCTGTCCACGGGTGAGGCGGAATATCGCTCGCGATATTCCGCTGCCGGGGAGCAGGGGAGAGAACTGACAGTTCTCTGCTGTGAGCCTATCTGACACGCTCACTGCGGCATGCCTTGATTTGAGTCCTGCGAGCAGAGAATCGCTATGATTTTCCACTCATGGACAGGGGGCTGCACTTTTCATAGTAATACCATGGAAAGCGTCAACTTCGTTACTCACGACCAAATTATCGCCACGAGTAACACAATGCAAGCTCACCCGTGGACAAGAGCCCTAACAGAGATGTGGTTGGACAAAGCTGTGACTGGGAGGTGAACTTACAGGGTTATAGTCTGTTCAGAAAGAATCCTAAAAACCTAGAAACGGGGAGGGGTTTAGTTTTATGTAAAATCCTGTTTAAAGTCCACACTACGGGAAGCTATATGGAATGGGGATGAACATGGGTAGAAGTACATGGAGGGATAAACAATAATAAAATCCTCATAGGGATTTTCTATAGGACACCAAATATAATAGAAGACACAGAATAAATGGATGGCAAATCACAAATGGGTAATTATTATGGGGCAATTTAGCTATCTAGATATAAATGGGAGGCTGAGGTCTGCGGATCTAGTAAAGGTAACAAGTTTCTGTCACTAACTAAAGATAATTACCTTACCCAACTTGTACACGAGTCAACTAGGGGGACCGCGATTTTGGATTTTATATTAATCAAGAGACCTGATAGAATAACACGGATGCAAGTTGGGGCCCACCTGGAAAAGTGTTCATAATATAATAAATTTCCACTTGTCTTCAAATGGGGAGTCTTACCGGGGAGCTACATAAATACTAAACTTTAAGAAGGCTTAATGCCCTTAACCTTATGGACTGGGATAATATCCTGAAAAATAAGAGCAGAGACAATAAATGAGAATTGTTTAAAAACATTGTAAATCAGTGATGGGCAACCTTTTGAGCTCGGGGTGTCAAAATTCGCCAAAAAACGAGCATAACTCGGGTGGTGTGTCACTTCGAGAGAAAAAAACATAAATTTGCGATATTTATAGTTTAAATAACAAAAAAGTGTATAATTGTAATATATAACTGTATTTAATAAACCCAAAACATCCATAGCACAGGCCCTCAACTCTCGCAGCCTCCCCCTCAATTATCTCCGTAATGATAAGCCCCTGGCAGTGACAGTGCTCCACAGCGGCCGCCAGCAGCGACAGCGGCCCCCAGCAGTAACAGCGCCCCCCACTGCGGCCCCCAGCAATGACAGCAGCCCCCAGCAGTGACAGTGCCCCCCACAGCGGCCCTCAGCAGTGACAGTGGGCCCCCCCCACAGCAGCCTCCAGCAGTGACATTGCCCCCCCCCTACAGCGGCCCCCAGCAGTGACAGTGGCCCCCGAGACCCATATACCTACACCCTCCACTTTCTGGAATCTCCGCTCCTCTGCCCTCTGCGCCGCTAGCAGTGATGATCTCTGGTACATACTGTGACGTCAGTGTGCTGCCGGACGCCTCCTCCCCCGGACGCTCTAGCGGAACCAAGTGGTAGGAGATGTTGGGGGAGGAAGATCCCAGCTGCACACTGACATCATGGTGTACATCGGGATCAGCGCTGCTAGTAACGCTGGTGAGTAAATACCAGCAAGGGAGTTGCGGCCCCTGCCAGTATTCACTAACGGAGTGAACGTCCGACAGCGGCGGCGTGTCACTGCTGACACGCGTGTCATAGGTTCGCCATCACGGTCTTAAATACTGTGAGCGATTCATACTTTACAGGAATGAAAGGGTTAGGAATAGGAGAAAGTCAATGTGGTTCAATAAAGATGTATGTAGGGCAATAAACAACAAAAAAAGCATTTAAAGTACTGAAACAAGGCAGCGAAGAAGCCCTAAAAACCTCTAAGGAAAAAAATAAATTATGTAAAAAGCAGCAAATGTGGAGACAGAGACTTATTGCCAAAAAGAGTAAAACTAACCCTAAACTGTTCTTCAATTATATAATTAGTAACAAGATTAATACTGAAAGTGTTGGCATTTTAATAAATAATGTAGGAAAAATTGTTGACGTTGTTGCTGAGAAAGCAAATCTATTAAATAGTTTTTCCCCCAGTGTATTCAGAGAGGAAAAGAAAATATCAAATAAGATGTAGGCCGGTCTCACATGACTGGATCTGATTTGCGGATTCCGCAATCGCTGTCTGTGCGGACGATCTGCAGTAAAACACTGGCATTGAAAGGCATCTAGTTTTGAATTTATCTTCACACCCACAGGTATTAGCGAAAGAAAAATCTCAGCATGCTCTATTTCACTGGAGATTCCATGCCGACAGCTTCCATTGATGTCAATGGATGCATGCGACCTGTAGCTCGTATGCAATTAACATTGCATAAGGGCTGCATGTACCCCCGTCAACTAAGCAACAGCGCCAGAAATACAAACAAAAAACAGCCTGTACTGCGCATGACTGCCTGTGTGCTTCCGCGGTCATCCGCAATACAGTTACTTGCTGTACGCAGGGTCACCAGCCGGGCTCACAACTGGAATCTGCTGCGGGCCTCCTGCGTGCAGAATCCGACCTGGTTGTGCGAGACCGGACGTAGAGTGATAAAGTAAACTTTTCATTAAATATCACCAGTCTAACCCAGGAAGAAGTGCAGAGCCACTTTAAAAATATTACAATAACAAAGGGTCGGGTCCTGATGGCATACACCCCTGGGTTTTAACAGAATTAAGTGATGTGATACATAGACCCTTGTTTCTTATATTTAAGGACTCTATAGTGATGGGGTCTGTTAAGCCCCATTTACACGCAACGATTATCGCTCAAAATTTGTTCAAACGATGGCCTTTGAGCGATAATCGTTGCGTGTAAACGCTTTCAACCTCCACTCTTCGGCTGAACAATGATTTTTAGGTGAGCTTAAAATCCATTGTTCAGCCAGAGAGAGATAGCAGGGACCACACGTTGTATTCTCCAGGGGAGCAGCTGATTATATTGTATTCAGCTGACAGCCCATGGCAGCCCAGCCCGTGCGAAGACAATGCAGCAAAGTCCAGACCACATTCTGGTATTTGCAAACAGCTGCTGGAGGCTCATTAACACGCAAATGAAGGTAATAAACTGCTAATAGACATTAGTGTCCATTGGCAGTTTATGCAAAACGATCGCTAAAACCGTCAATCTTTCAATTGTTTGAAAGATTGTCTTTGTGTGTAAATGGACCTTTACATTGGATTGACGCATAGCCAATGTGGTGACGATATTCAAAAATGGCTCGAAAAGTTAACCTGGAAACTACAGGCCAGTAAGTCTTCTATTGTGGGTAAAATGTTTGAAGGGTTTCGAAAACCCCATTTACACGCAAATATGATCACTCAAAAGATAGGGAGAATGACAGTTTGAGCGATAATTTTGCATAAACTACTAATGGATACTAATGCCTTATTAGTAGCTTATTACCTTCATTTGCATGTAAATGAGGCTCCCTCCGTTGCATGCACATAACTGCGGGTGGTCTGTTATCTGCATACAGCTCCCTTGTTCTCCCACAGGACAGCAGCTGAAAAAAATGTTATCAACCCTCCTGTGGAGATTCACAGCGTGTGGTCCCTGCTTTCAGCTGGCCGGCCGAAGGATGGTTTTTATGCTGAACTAAAAATCAATCTTCGTCAGAAAAGCAAATGATTGTAGCATTTACACGCAACGGTTATCGCTCAAAAGACATTATTTGAGCACATTTTTAGTGATGATCGTTGCGTGTAAATGGGTCTTTAGAAATGCTATCCTGTAGTACCTCAAGGGAGATGGCTATATAACTCCATATCAGCATGAGATTATGAGAGACCGCTTCTGTTAAAACCAACCTAATCAGCTTCTACGAGTTACGTTCTAGAGTGAAACGAGGAGAGCCATTGGTCTTGTATTTCTGGACTTTACAAAAGCGTTTAATACTGTGCCACATAAAATGTTGGTGTATCAAATGAGAATGTGAGAATGTGTCATATTCCTCGGCAAGCGCAGTGCCATACTCACCCTATATGCGGTCTCTGCCAGCAGAGCGTATGGGCTGTGTATGTGTAAAATACTGTGGCAGACCCGCAGCTTTTACGGATCCGTCCGTAGGTATGAGCCCTAAGTAACTGGATCAGTAATAGAAAGCAGAGAATAGTTATTAATAGTACATACTTACATTGGGTCACCGTTACTACTGGGGACCACAGGGGGCAGTATTGGGTCCTATTCTTTTTAATATATTTTTTAAAGACCGGATAGAAGAATTGCACAGTAAAATATTAATATTTTTAGATGACACAAAACTATGTCAAGAAATGAACACTAGAGAGAACACTCGGAGATTGCAAGAGGATCTGGATAAGTTCGGGACCTGGGCAAAAAAAAGGGGCAAATGAGGTTTAAGGACGCCTTCCCACTGGCGATGAAATCGCATGATTTCCCAGCGTTGCGAGGCTGTGAGAAATCATAAAATTATGAAGCCAATGGCTTCCAATGGCTCCATACACATGTGCGATGTTTTAACGCTTGAAATGCGGCATTAAAACAAAATTGCAGCATGTCCATTCTTTTTGCAATCTCGCCCATTGTTTCCAATGGGGCTGGCGGCAGCAACGCCAGCCCCATTGAAATCAATGGGAGATGATCGCGATCTTCTGCCACTGGGGCTGGCAGGGGACTAATAATCCATAACTATAGAAAAAAAATAAAATAATACGTCACCTTAGAAGCGCTGTCATTTCCAGCACTCTTCTTCAGTTTCTCTTCTGGCTGGGGATTAAAAAATCCCCGCCTCCTGAAAGCGCTGCCTCTGATTGGCTGAGCGCTGTGATCAATCAGAGACAGCGCTCAGTTGTCATTCAATAAATGGCTGAGCGCTGTCTCTGAATGGTCAAAGCGCTCAGCCAATCAGAGGCAGCGCTTTCAGGAGGTGGGATTTTTCAGGAGATTCCTTCAGCCCTGCTGGGATAAGACGGCTGAGGGGCGACCAAATAACTATGTATAAATATATCAGGAGACAATACAGAGATCTCTGCCATGATCTGTTTATACCCTAGACTGTGACTGTAACAAGGGGGTATCCTCTGCATCAAAGGAAAAGAAGGCGTCTACACTGACTTAGAAGGGGGTTCTTTACTGTAAGAGCAGTGAGACTATGGAACTCTCTGCCTGAGGACGTGGTGATGGCAATTACTTGAGTCACTAATTACTACAGAAGGGCTGTTGATCCTAGGATTATTCCGGTTGCCAGACTTGGATGCACAAATCTCTCACAAATATGAACCCCATTCTTTTGACTGGGTTAATACACAATTCTTTCCTGCATAGCACCACAATGCGATGGGGGGGATTCCCCACATCCATGGCGAGAGCGATATCGGGCCTCGACCGTCAGAAACTAGCCTTAAGGCTTTATTCACACGAGTGTTTTTATCCTGGCGGAAAATCGCAACCATCTGAAGCATTGGATTGCAATGCATTCGTTCACATGGGCGATTTTGCTCTGTGAACAATCGCCCGGCAGGATAAAAAAGCACATACGCTGCCGATTCTGGCAGGTGCTTTTGCGCACGAATGGAAAAGATAGTTCTGGTTCTATCTTGCGACCGGAGTATGCTGATAGCTCCCATAGACTCCTATGGGAGCTGGAAAAATAGGGATGGAGAGGCAGTTTAGCAGCGACCAACATATGGAAAAGCTTGCAGGTGCCTCTATTAAGGCATTTGTAGTCATTCCGAGGATTTATGCTGAGCAAGGGAATTCTGAGCTGTGGTGTATTTTTTCGCTAATACGTTGCACCTGGCCGTGTGAATGGACGAGAAAACGCTAATTAATAGAGATGAGCGAACGTACTCGGATAGGCACTACTCGTCCGAGTAATGTGCCTTATCCGAGTACCTCCCCGCTCATGCTGAAAGGTTCGGGAGCTGCCGCTGCTGACAGGTGAGTCGCAGCGGGGAGCGGGGCAGAGCGGGCGGGAGAGAAGGAGAGAAAGATCTCCCCTCCGTTCCTCCCCGCTCTCCCCTGCAGCTCCCCGCTCCGTGCCGGCACCCGAACCTTTCAGCACGAGCGGGGAGGTACTCGGATAAGGCACATTACTCGGACGAGTAGTGCCTATCCGAGTACGATCGCTCATCTCTACTAATTAAGCTTAGGCCTTGTTTGTGTCATTTCTTCATTCACACGATTTAACAGCGCGTGCAGGTGACTGCAAACACACATATACGCTCATGTGAAGGAGCCCTAAATAAGGGAAAATTGGCTTTTACCTCATTGGGGCTTTTTGCCTTCCTCTGGATCAACATTAAGGGGTATTAGGCTGCACTAGATGGATATATGTCTTTTTTCAGCCTGACATACTGTGGTATGAGGACTGTTGTCGGGGCCAAATGTGTCCCTCTGAGTTCACTGTGTGGGCCAAATTAGTAATTGAGAACATTTGTGCACAAATAGTAACAGACTGACACAACGCGTGTATGGACTCAGTACACTTCTGAGTTATTAACAGCATCATGAGACATATATACCCCAAATGACGTAGCAAATAGAAATACATACCCCTAAAATCATAAGAACTCATGATTGGCTAATGATTAACATATGTTAACTAGAGATGAGCGAGCACTAAAATGCTCGGGTGCTCGTTACTCGGGACGAAATTTTCGCGATGCTCGAGGGTTCGTTTCGAGTAACGAACCCCATTGAAGTCAATGGGCGACCCGAGCATTTTTGTATATCGCCGATGCTCGCTAAGGTTTCCATTTGTGAAAATCTGGGCAATTCAAGAAAGTGATAGGAACGACACAGCAACGAATAGGGCAGGCGAGGGGCTACATGTTGGGCTGCATCTCAAGTTCCCAGGTCCCACTATTAAGCCACAATAGCGGCAAGAGTGGGCCTCCCCCCTCCCAACAACTTTTACTTCTGAAAAGCCCTCATTAGCATGGCATACCTTTGCTAAGCACCACACTACCTCCAACAAAGCACAATCACTGCCTGCATGACACTCCGCTGCCACTTCTCCTGGGTTACATGCTGCCAACCCCCCCCCCCCGCACGACCCAGTGTCCACAGCGCACACCAAATTGCCCCTGCGCAGCCTTCAGCTGCCCTCATGCCACACCACCCTCATGTCTATTTATAAGTGCGTCTGCCATGAGGAGGAACCGCAGGCACACACTGCAGAGGGTTGGCACGTCTAGGCAGCGACCCTCTTTAAAAGGGGCGGGGCGATAGCCCACAATGCTGTACAGAAGCAATGAGAAATATAATCCTGTGCCACCGCCATCAGGAGCTGCACACGTGGGCATAGCAATGGGGAACCTATGTGCCACACACTATTCATTCTGTCAAGGTGTCTGCATGCCCCAGTCAGACCGCGTTTTTTTATAAATAGTCACAGGCAGGTACAACTCTGCAATGGGAATTCCGTGTGCACCCACAGCATGGGTGGCTCCCTGGAACCCACCGGCTGTACATAAATGTATCCCATTGCAGTGCCCTGGACAGCAGAGCTATCGTCAGATTAAATGCAGGTGGGCTTCGGCATGCCCCAACCTGACCGGGGTTTTTAATTCATAGACACAGGCAGGTACAACTCCCTATTGTGAAGTCCCTGTGGACCCACAGCATGGGTGGCTCCCTGGAACCCACCGGCGGTACATAAATATATCCCATTGCAGTGCCCAGCACAGCTGAGGTAATGTCATGTTTAATGCAGGTGGGCTTCGGCGACTGCTGACGACGTGCTGCTGCTGACACATCTTGATTGTGAGACAGAGGTTGCGTAGGAGGAGGAGGAGGAGGAGGGTGGTTTAGTGGAGGAAGCATACACCGCCGCAGATACCACCACCAAGCTGGGGCCCGCAATTCTGGGGGTGGGTAGGACGTGAGCAGTCCCAGGCTCTGACTCGGTCCCAGCCTCCACTAAATTCACCCAATGTGCCGTCAGGGAGATATAGTGGCCCTGGCCGCCTGTGCTTGTCCACGTGTCCGTTGTTAAGTGGACCTTGGCAGTAACTGCGTTGGTGAGGGCGCGTACAATGTTGCGGGAGACGTGGTCGTGCAGGGCTGGGACGGCACATCGGGAAAAGTAGTGGCGACTGGGAACTGAGTAACGCGGGGCCGCCGCCGCCATCATACCTTTGAAAGCCTCCATTTCCACAACCCTATACGGCAGCATCTCCAGGCTGATTGGCTGGAATCGGCACACGTGATGGGGCGGAGCTACGCGATGACGCTTAGAAGGGGGCGGAGCCAGAACGCCGCTGCTGCCGGACAGAGCCGAATGCAGAAGACCCTTCTGCGCAAGCGCGTCTAATCGGGCGATTAGATGCTGAAGTTAGACGGAGCCATGGAGACGGGGACACCAGCACAGGGAAGGTAAGTGAATAAATTCTGTATGGCTCATATTTAATGCACGATGTATATTACAAAGTGCATTAATATGGCCATACAGAAGTGTATAGACCCACTTGCTTTCGCGAGACAACCCCTTTAATTGTGAGATGAATGTGGGGACGCCAGAAACGTGCCTCTCTCCTAATCCCGCAGCAGTCGGCTGCGATACACCTGGATCAGGAGCTTGGCCTGTGCCCACACCCTGACTTGGGCCTCCGCGTCCTCGCCCGCGTCCACGTCCTCTAGGCCTACCCCTACCCCTCAGCATGCTGTATTATCAGTAGTGCAGAAACAGAACGCTGTAATTAAATGTGCCGCTTATTGGCCTGTGGTTGGAGGCTGACTTCGCTTACGGAATGCACAGCAGAGGCAGGAAAGAATTTTGCGCAAGCCTGCTGTGTATGAATTAGGACAACTACCCCCAGCAGAGACGCAGTACAGTCAGGACGGTCACAGGCAGCCCAAATAGATTTTTTTCCCCAAATTTTTTTTGGAAAAGCCCACTGCATATATAGACTGGATATGTCTTTCACTGTCCCTGCCTCACCACCACTACTGGCCGTGGACTATGTAAAATTACTGCAGACTGTTTCACTCTGGACAGGATGACAGCGGTGATGTAAGAGGCAACGCAGAGAGGCAGGAAAGAATTTTGCGCAAGCCTGCTGTAACACTTAGCTGGCTGCGTATGAATTAGGACAACTACCCCCAGCAAAGACGCAGTACAGTCAGGACGGTCACAGGCAGCCCAAATAGATTTTTTTTCCCAAATTTTTTGGGAAAAGCCCACTGCCTATATAGACTGTATATGTCTTTCACTGTCCCTGCCTCACCACCACTACTGGCCGTGGACTATGTAAAATTACTGCAGGACGCAATGCTCTGGACGCAATGCTCTGCACGGCCGATATACAAAAAAAAAAAAAAATGTGCAACACTGCAAAAAGCAGCCTCAACAGTACTGCACACGGTCAGATATGGCCCTAAGAAGGACCGTTGGGGTTCTTGAAGCCTAAAATACTCCTAACGCTCTCCCTATAGCAGCTCCGGCATCAGCAGCACTTTCCCTGATCTCTGTCAGAATGCATCTGTGGCGAGCCGCGGGAGGGGCCGATTTAAATACTCGGGTGACACCTGATCTCGCCAGCCACTCACTGCAGGGGGGTGGTATAGGGCTTGAACGTCGCAGGGGGAAGTTGTAATGCCTTCCCTGTCTTTCTATTGGCCAGAAAAGCGCGCTAACGTCTCAGAGATGAAAGTGAAAGTAACTCGAACATCGCGTGGTACTCGCCTCTAGTAACGAGCATCTCGAACACGCTAATACTCGAACGAGTATCAAGCTCGGACGAGTACGTTCGCTCATCTCTAATGTTAACGTCTTAAGATGTGTTACTACTAAAACACGTGATTTAGAAGAAATGAAGACAAAACTAAACTTAACAGAGAATAGACTTATTAATATCACTGCTTGGCCTGAGGAATGCGAAAGGGGGGGAATGAATAGCTCCCCTTATCAGAATATAGAACTGTTCGCGAGAAAAGCCTATGGGAGGTAGATACAAGAATCTAATACATTCCAATGTATAATATGTATACCATTTAGATGCTGTTATTTACTAAGAAGGAAGATATACCAATAGCTATATATATATACACACATATACACACACGTGTTTTGCATAGGCTGATGTGAGAAACATATGAAAAGACATGTACAATAGGATACATATGTTATTACTATAACAGGACTTATAAGCGATTGTTTCTCTGTTATCAGCCTGAAGCATATTATATACAGTTCTGTTTCTTACATAGGTGTCTAATCCGTTCCTGTGTGATACTGTCTCTTGAGTTGTATCTGATGAACACTGTGTAATTGAATACCAAGAAGATTGCAGCTGTGATCCCCCATTGTCATCGCTCTCTCTCCCTCTACCTTCATAACTGAAAATAAATATACTTCCTTGTTCTTTGTTTGATGTAAAGATAATGTCAACCAATAGTGTTAACACTTAATAAGCCTGCCTACTCATTATATAAATTGTGTACATGTGATATAATAGGCACTCAGAGTGAAGTGCTGAGACTATAATAAAGTTCATGTCCTACATTATCCTGGGTGTCGCATCAGATGTCGGATCGTACATCAATACTATATTACTGTGTATGGGTCAGGCCTGGGATCCAAGTCCAGTCCATACACGGCCTGCACGGTCCATACACTCGCCAGCAATAGCTGCTATCTGACATAACTCCAACCGCAGCTGTTAACCATTTAGATACCACTGCTGAATGTGACAGTGACATTTAAATGGCCTGACAGAAGAGTAAGCTATCCCTGTCTCATTAATGGCCCCCTGAAACGAGATCACGGGGTGCTGTTCAAGTGTCGTAGCAGCCTGGAGCCTTGTGAAGGCCCCACAGCTACCAAGTATTTCTGCCTATTAAGACAGGCCTGTCACATGTCTGAATGGAATGCGTGCAATCAAGTGATCGTCAGTTCAAAAAAGAAGTAAAAATAAGTTGAATAAAGTTTATTTAATTACTAGGGGATGTACTGTGCATCACACAGCGATTTTTTGACTAGCAGTCCTGGAATATACAAAGTGGGACATAAAAATGAGGCCCGCACGGCACTGTTATGAAAGCTGTTCAAAGGAAAATCTGTGTTGCCCATAGCAACCAATCCCAGCGCAGCTTTCAATTTACCTTAGAAGTATAAGAAATGAAAGCTGAGCTGTGATTGGTTACTATTGGCAACAAAAATTACAGGGGATGTCGGTAAATTTTCGATTTTTAATTATGCCAGTATTCGTCGCCCGGTGCTGAAGAACGCTCATGCAAAATTTCACTCGAATTGGAGCCAAACTGTGAATTTGTATACGACACAAACAAACAGATTTTGCGTTTTTAATATATAAGATTACAAGAAATAAAAAAATGCTAAAAATGTAAACCCCCCCATTTTACCATTTTTAACATAAAAAAACGTGGTGTCAACACATCCATAAGGCTAACTTCTCACTGGCGAGCAGAATATGGGGCGGTGAATCAAGACCCCATATTGTGCTTTCCACCATGTGAATTCCCCACAGATGTGAGGCGTTTTCATATCAAAACAGCCTCGCATCACGTCAGGGAAGAAGCAATCAATGAGAGATCTCGCAATGCTGACGCCAGCCCCACTGAAAACAACGGGCACTGCGCTGCGAGATCTTGCAAAAAGGTAGAACATGCCGCGATTTGTTTCCTGTATGGCATCGCGGTGCCATACAGGAAAACATCGCTCATGTGTATAAGCCCATTCACAAGAACAGGGTTCATATTTGTGCGTCTCGCAACGTACAAATCTCGTGTGATTTTCTCGGCTGTGTGAAGCCGGCGTTACTTTACAGTTTAACCCCTTCCCGCTCCATGACGTACCGCTACGTCATGGGAGCCTGGTACTTCCCGCAACATGACGTAACGGTACGTCATCGGGATAGCGCGAGATCATGACTGATCTCGCGCTATCCCGCAGCTGGAACCGGCTGTCAGTCATAGCTGGCCTACCACTGTTAATCCCTTCCCTGCCGCAATCTAAGTAGATCGCGGCAGGGAAAGAGTTCACAGAGGGAGCGCGAGAGCCCGGCCTGTCGCCATGGCAACAGGACGCCAGACACTGGCGTCCTGTCGTGCCAATGCCTATGATCACTGTATAAGCGATAAAGCATGGCAGGGAAGTAGCTTGATCATAGGTACAGTGCTGTAAGTCCCTCAGAGGGACTCAAATTGTGTAAAAAAAAATTAAAAAATGTAAAAAAAAGAAAAATGTAAAAAAAACACCTTTTTTGTGCTTTTTAAAATATTAGCATAAAAAGAGATAAAGAAAATTGAAACCCCACATATTTGGTATTGACACATCCATAACGACGTGTACAAAAAATTGGACATGCTTTTTATTTTGTACGGCAAAAAGCGTTAAAAAAAACCCGCTAAAAAACAGAGCCAAAATGCTAATTTTTAGCATTTTGCCTCCCAAAAAATGCAATAAAAGTGATCAAAGAAGCCGTACATTCCCCAAAATGGTACCAATAAAAACTACAGCTCGTCTCGCAAAAAATAAGCCCCCATAGAGCTCCGTACATAGAAAAAAAAAAGTTACAGGACTTTGAATGCAGCTATAGAGAAAAAAAGATGTCCAAAAAAAAGGGGTTTTATTGCAAAAAAGTGTAAAAACCTAAAAAAAAATAAGAATTTTGGTATCGCTGTAACCGCACCGACCCGCAGAAAAAATATGGGGTGTCATTTATGCTGCATGATTAACGCTGTAAAAAGAAAAATCTATGGCAGAATTGACGCGTTTTCTCTCACTGTTATCATAAAAAAAAAAAAAAGTTTCACAATATAGTTTATGTACCCAAAAGTGGCACCCATAAAAACTACAGTTCGCCACGCAAAAAACAAGCCCTTATACGGCCGCGTCCACGGAAAAATAAAAAATAAATGTTAGATTAAGGCCGCTTCAACGGGCATAAGTGCATTTACGTGTGCATTTGTGCCGCGTATTTGCACAAAGGGCGTTGCGTATTTGCGTGCACAAGAGTGTCTTTTACTGTACTTTTTGCGCACTCTAAATGTGCACATTTGCGCGCCAATAAAGCACGCAAGCATGCTCCCATCCATTGAAACGAACAATTACATTAATTAGTTCATTCTGTGCTATTTCTGTGCATACGAAAATATAGCCCGTCACTTATTTATTTGTGCCAATGCAAATGAAATGCGCTAACAAAATACGCTTATGTGAACACACCCAGTGAAAATAATGGGTTCTATTCACTGCGTATTGCGGATGCGGAACTCTGTGCGAATGCATTCGTGTGACGCAGGCCTTATTGAGGTGTTTTAGCTTATTTTTGTTTATAATTTCTCTGAGTGTCATACTTCTTGAAGCAATCCCCAGGATGAAGTCCGGGCTTCCTATTG
The DNA here is from genome assembly GCF_035609145.1 of Eleutherodactylus coqui. Taxonomy (NCBI): domain Eukaryota; kingdom Metazoa; phylum Chordata; class Amphibia; order Anura; family Eleutherodactylidae; genus Eleutherodactylus; species Eleutherodactylus coqui. The sequence goes on from NC_089838.1 coordinate 246,402,361, forward strand.
CATGTCCTAGGCCGTACGCGCACCAGGGCAGGAAAGATTATGCATGCATGAGCCCGCAGCAGAATCCGACCCTGTGCCTGGCGGGTATCTGCGTGGACCTGCTTTCCTTCTTCTTTTTCTGTACTGCGGATGGTCCGCACGGCTCAGTAGAGATTTTTTTTTTAACTCTTGCTTTTCTCGCAGAATCAGTGGCCCGTCCACAATGTCAATAGCGGGCGGGCGCGGGTCGGATGGTTTCCTTTGACTTCAATGGAAATCGTCTGTGTGGGAGCCGCAGTAAAATAGAGCATACTGCGACTTTTCATCAGCGAGCTAAGACCGCATTTGGCTTCCGCTCATGTGCATGAAAATCATTTTTCCATAGCATGCTATGGAGGGTTATTGCTGCGCAATCCAGAGGTGGACGCCCACTGCGGATTCTGCTGCAAAAATCTGCCCCTGTGCAGCCGGCCTTGCAGTAGAAGCTTGTTTCCCTCTTCGCCTTTCTTCTGTAACAGACCATGCAATCCTCAATACTTAGATTTTTTTTCACATTTTATATTAAGAAATGCATCTTCCCATTTAGGGCTTATTCACACAGACGCAGTTGCGCTGCGTATTATGTGCGCAAAATTTGCATGCGCAATACACAGTAAGTAGAAACTATTGATTCCAATGAGTTTGGACATGTGCGTTTTTTGTGCACGCATTTTGTTTGTGCAAAAAATACGCAGCCTGTTCTATTTTCGGCGTATTGCGCATGACAATAATACATTTTAAATGAATTAAACGTAATTGCCCATTGAAATCAATGGGAGTATGCTTGTTTGTGTATTTGCATGCGCAAATATGCAGGGCATGCACGTGCAAAAAATACAGTAAAATATGCACACGAAAACACAACGCCAAATGCCCAATTTCGCAATAAAAAAACATAATACTTACCTAGCACTGTTCCAACGATGAACACAGCTCAGCTTCTTTGTTCCCGCAGCCTCTAACATTCCGGAATGGAATCTCAGCGCTGACCGCGAGATATAATGACATCATCACACCGGACTGTGCAGGAGACCCATCCTGGCATCTCCTAGGGTGCAGGTGTGAGGAAGCTTGCAGACAATGGGCTCATTCATACCACAGTAATTTCAGCGAGTATTACGCCCGCTATGCATGGGCACGTGACACACGGTGAATAGAGTCAGTGAAAGTAAATGGACTTGCATTGATCCATTAACATTAGCGTGTAAACACTGCGTGTAGATACGCGCCGGAACAAGATCGCAGTATGCTCTATTTCTCTGTGTACCACGCAGTGTTAGCTCTATACTTTTGTAGCATATACATATGTAACCCCGCTGTGAGGCAGAAGCGGGGAATTAAAAAAGAAAAAGGCGAAGTCACACTGCGCCTCACTGAGAGATATACGTGGCATGCGCAGTACACTCGCTGTCATACGCGATCTCAGCCGGCATCACAAAGACCAATAAAACGCACATGGTGGTGCGAATAAGGCCTAAGGGCTCGTGCATACGGGCGTATTGTCACCGTGTATTACTCACGCATATTTCCCTGTGTAACTGCGGTCAATAGACTTTCGTTCTTCCATTCACACTTGCGAGTGGACACTGTGAATCGATATGCAGGAGATATAAATGGCAGCATGCTCCATGTTTCCCCTTATCAAACACAGCCTTTGAATGGGCTATGTATAAAACGCTGTAATAGGGAATAAAAAAAAAAAATCACAGTGCGCATGTCCATGACATCAGATTCCTGGGCATGCTCTGCGCCAATCGCAGCCCTACGCGGTCTCTATCGGCAGAGCGTATGGTCTGTAACACGTACATCACTGCGGAAGACTCGCAGTGTTGTACGCATACGCCCGCCTGAACAAGCCCCAAGAGAGAGGATGACGGAGCAGGGTGCTAATAAATAGCTCTCCGCCCCGCCATAGTGTTCTACGTGCTTCTATATTCTGAGGATGCCGTTGCGGTTGAAAGTGGCAGTTGCCCAAGATCGAAAAATCACTGAAGCCTCTTTCATACGACCATATGCGTTTTTATGTTCACCCGAATGCGTCGTAAAATCGCATGAATGAAGAATAGCCGCAATCACGTCCCGATCATAATTAGCTTATTCTTGGCCATTCACACGGCCGGCTGCAGCATGGAAATCCCTCGATCGGCAGAAATCCTCGGAATAACTTCTAATGCTTAAATAGAGCCAACTGTCATCTTTTCCCAGCATTGTACGCAGGTAAACTCCCTCCCCCTTCCTTTTTTTCTGCTTCCATGGAAGTCTATGGCCGCCTGCAGACAAGCGGGTCGGATCCGGCAGCGAGAATTCTCGCCGCGGGACCCGACCCGAGAGCCTGCAGGGACGAGCGCGTACTCACCCGCGCCTGGCGGCCCCGGCTCTCTCATGTGCCGGCTGCGGCGCAGCCGGCGCATGCGCAGACCGGAGCCGGCGGCCAGGTGAGTGCGTGCCCCGCACAAAAATAGGACATGCCGCGGTTTGTTTGCCGCACGAGATTTCGCGCGGCCAAACCGCGGCCGTCTGCATAGGAGTGCGTATTGTAATGCACTCCTATGCAAACTTTCAGTGGCGGAAATCCCGCGGGAAATACCGCCGCGGGATTTCCGCCCGTGTGCAGGCGGCCTATGGGAGCTTCCAGGTTATCTCGGCAATAGATAAGGCAAGACCTATCTTTTGACGTAATGTATAAAATCGGTGACCGAAAATCGTCTGAGTAAATACACTGGAATCCAGTGCTTCAGATGGTCACGATTTTTTTCATGCGACTAAATAGCTGCGTATATACGATCGTGTGAATAAGGCCTGATTGTCCTATTTTTGGGTGATTCTGTTTAAGAATCGACCATTATTCCCTATTGGATTAAAAAAATAAAAAATTAAAATTGCATTACACTAATATAAATGCGAGTTTCATGCGGGTGCAGTGTGATTTGTATATTTTTTATTAAGACAAGATGCTAGTTTCACATGCGCAAAAGTTGCATATGTACCGCCATGTGATGTGTTTTCTGGACCGACATCACATTCGTCTGTGTGAATGCACGCTTAAAGGCCCCTTCACATGGGCATGTGGCGACAGCCCATGTTGCCGCTCACACGTATTGCAAGAAATACACGTGCAAGAAAGCATGTTCTATCTCGGCGCGCAGTACGCACGCATTCGTGACAAGATAGCGCATGGCAATCGGAGGCACACAGCAAGTTTGCAATGTCATAGTGTATAGCACTCGCTGTATGCCGCCTTGCGTGTGACACGCAGTGAATTACGCCTGTGTGAAGCCATACAGATAAACCAGTTCCACGCTGACGATGTTCTTCCTTCTGGTGCAATCTCTAAGGCTGTGGTCACACGGGGCGTAAATCCCGCAGATATCTTGGGGAATGACCGCAGTGGGACCGCACGGAAATATTGCGAGATTTCTGCAGCAGAAATGCAGCTTCAAAACTCACACGGTTCGCTGCGGGTTTTGAAGCGGCTTCAGCTCCTGCATTCCGCTGCGTCTGTGTCTCCCCATAGATAAAATTGATGTGCAGCAGCTTTGAATTCCGTGCGGCATGTCAGTTTTTACGTGGCCACAATGACTTCTCCCAGCAGCATGTGGACAAGATTTTTGCAAATCTTGTTCAATTTGCTGCTGTATCCTGGACAGTCCCGGTTACAATTATAAAAGTACTAAAACAACCAGCATGTAGAAGCCCATAAACAACTCTGTCATGATCCATCAATGCAGATTTCCCGCTATAACCAGCACAGCCTCTTATTAAACTTTACTAGTACATGCAACATTTAAAATGAGCAAAAAACATGGATCGAGCCAGCCAGGAGTCGAACCTAGAATCTTCTGATCCGTAGTCAGACGCGTTATCCATTGCGCCACTGGCCCGCCATATAACACCTGTCAGAGTTCTGTGTCCCATAATAAAGTCTAGGTAACAGCCTGGTTGCAGTAACCCCACTGATTACTTTGTGACCAGCTGCTTATATTGTGACATTATACATACAACACGTGTTCCATTCATAAGCGTGTAATATAAGTCCAAGTAAAAATCTAAAAAAATAACCGAGCCAGCCAGGAGTCGAACCTAGAATCTTCTGATCCGTAGTCAGACGCGTTATCCATTGCGCCACTGGCCCGTGCTGGCGTTCTGTCTCCCCAGCGCTTTTATTGTAGGAGGTCGGCAGAGCTCAGGCAGCACGCGCTGCAGCTGGGGGATGTGACGTCAGGCGCGGCAGATTTGGAGCCCGCGCTTTGGTATCACCGCTGGAACTGAGCGCCCGCTACGCCCGGAGTGGGGTGAGCGCCCTGCAGACACGCGTGACGTGGGAAGTTAACGGCGGCAGGAGTGACGTCATACAGCGTCCATAAGCCGCAATGCTCGTGTGTGGGAATACATGGCTATACTGTGGCAGGGGCATAGCGCGGTATATGGGGGGCGGGAGCACGTGATGACCGAGGTGTGTGAGGAGAGGCTCCTCCAGTAATAGCACTCATATTCTGGGACTGAGGACCCTAACTCTGAGGTGATCCCTCCATTGTGGGGGCAACTGGGGACCCAGCTTATACCCTCCTCTGTGGACCGGTCACTAGAGACCGCCCTCTGCGTTACAGGACCGCGCTGGATACGTCACGTCCCATACAGATCCGCTGAGGTGGTCCTTGTTTGGGTGCAAAGATTGGCGCTGCCCGTATTGCGGTTTGCATCTGTGCCCGTCCGTAGGCTGGGGGCGTTCCCTGATATACGGCTTCTCCGACCACCGCGATTTTGTCCTGTTTTGCGGGCGTTAAAATCATGGCTGCAAAACGGGTTGAAAACATTTGTTTCATTGTTTAGCCTCCACTCTGGCGATTCCTGCGCGATTATTACCGCGTGCCTACGTTACTCGCACACGGTTTTCCTAATGTGGGGGCGGGGTTTATCTCCACGCTATTTATTATTATTATTTTAAACTTGCGCAGAATTTGAATAGTCAAAAGAAAACCCCAACAAAACACGTCCTGAATCGCTCCGCAGCGGCGAGCGTATTCGTGCATGCGCCCGTCTGTTTATGCCCTAGCAGTCACGTACGGCCGCTGTTGGCCTCCATGGAAGCCATACCATGGAGGACAACCATTCTAGGTGACGAGAACAGCGCCATGACGGAGCCGCGAACGCAAACATCCGTAGTTAGTGATACAGACGCCGCGGCGGTGACCGTCCCACACGGCGTCCGTTTATTTCCGCTTTATTTGGAGTGTAGCATGACTGAGTCAGTGGACTGCGCCCTTCTGTGCGCCAAATAAAGTGGAAGCAAAGGGAACCGGTACAACAGATGCCAGAGATGTCCGTTGCACGATGTGCGTTTCCCTTCGGGGATTCCGTTGCCGCTTTGTTTTCAGCAGTCGGCACGGATCCGCTGAGGGGTTCCTGCCGCTCTCACCACTTTTTACCACGGCGCCCCGAAAGCACGGTCCAACCCCATCATTAATTTCAATGATCTGCGATCACACGTGGCGATTTAACGCCGTGATTTTCCAGCGCTGTCTGTTTTACTTTTGCGCCTTTTAATGATGGGTGCGTAAACAGCGCTGTACGACGCGTTCCAAAGCAGCCAAAATCATGTTAAAATGACGCAATTTTGAGCTGTATTTTCTGAACGCACGTGTTGGCGCGGCCGCGGGCTAACGGCACACGGGAGAGCGCGATATTGGACGTGAATCACGGCCTTATATCGCGCCGGCCAACACGTGATTTCCCTGCGGATGTGAGACATTTTTATATCATAACCGCCTCGCCTCGGGGATGTGGGGATTCTTCCGACGCGGCTGTCTGCTGGGATGGAGGATCGCGGAGTGTCTCCCAATGGGGAGACCTGGCATCACATGGCACTGCATGCACCTAGCGCACGGCGTGATGCTGCCGCCGGCCGCCCTGCCAGTCTTGTGCTATGTCTGAGCTCTGGATGTGCTGCAGTTTGTTTTTCCTGCATCTCGGTGCGGTGCGCGAAATAATCGCTACGTGTCTGACCACATCAAAGGAATGGGGTTTAGATTAGTGCGCCTCACATGGCGCAAATCTCACAGTGTAAAGCCGGCGTAAGGCTACATGGACGATTGTAAGGTTATGCCCAATATTGTCAGGCGCAACTTGCATCAGACAGCACCCGGACGTCCTGTCCTTGAGCCGCCCAATATACGGGAGCAATACTGTTTGGGTGCGAGTGCCCTTAATAAGCAGATAACGTATACCACAGGTAATCCTTTTTGGGGTTGGCCCACTGTATAGGAAGTGTAGAGGTTAGCGTGTGGTGGGTAATGGTGGCACAGCGCTGTTCACATCATGGGGGGCCACACACAGCACTGTTTGCATCTTGGGGGGCACATAGCACTGCTAGCATCATGGGGGGTGACGTGCAGCACTGTTGGCATCATGGGGACACGCAGCACTGTTGGCATCATGGAGGGACGCAGCGCTGTTGGCATCATGGCGGCACGCAGCAGTGTTGGCATCATGGGGGCGTGCAGCGCTGTTGGCATCATGGGGGGGCGTGCAGCGCTGTTGGCATCATGCGGGGGCGCGCAGCGCTGTTGGCATCATGGGGGGCGTGCAGCGCCGTTGGCATCATTGGGGGGGCCTGTAGCGCCGTTGGCATCATGGGGGGGCACGCAGCTCCGTTCGCATCGTGGGGGGCAGGCAGCACCGTTCGCATCGTTTGGGACAGGCTGCACCGTTCACATCGTGGGGGGCAGGCAGCACCGTTCGCATCGTGGGGGGCAGGCAGCACCGTTCGCATCGTGGGGGCAGGCAGCACCGTTCGCATCGTGGGGGGCAGGCAGCACCGTTCGCATCGTGGGGGGCAGGCAGCACCGTTCGCATCGTGGGGGGCAGGCAGCACCGTTCGCATCGTGGGGGGCAGGCAGCACCGTTCGCATCGTGGGGGACAGGCAGCACCGTTCACATCGTGGGGGGCAGGCAGCACCGTTCGCATCGTGGGGGGCAGGCAGCACCGTTCACATCGTGGGGGGCAGGCAGCACTGTTTGCATCATGTTTCAGCCACCCGTCCAGCGTACACGTTTTAATAACAACATAAAGCAGTTTTCCGTATCGCTCCTCGCCCCCAGTGACTCTTCTGATTATTTGCTCTCTCTTCGGCTGGCTCGCACGACCGTATGGCAAACCGCTGCATAAAAATGGCAGTGTTTTACCGTCATGTGGAGCTGCTTATCCCCGCGGTGTTGACCATGTGTGCCTGCATGGCGGCGGATCTCACACACTGGTCTCCGGGTTTCTTCTTTCTTTTAGCTTTTCTTTTTTCTTTTAGCTTTTCTTCTATTGTCTCTTAGCAATGTTGCGTTAAAATGGCGCACATACGCAATGTGATGGTGTATGTACAGCGTTTGCATCCACACCCATAGAGAGCAATAGGAGGTACATGGAACACGCTGCGCTCTTTTTTCCGTGCGTATTATACGCCGTGAATACACACAAGTGTGAGTGGAGCAGCGACAATCAATGCATTTAAATTGCCGCGATTTACCGGCCTTACATTTGCGTACTTGTTTGGCACGGCGAGGCCTGCTGCTCCGCATCTCCGTCTCACAAAAGCCAGACTTGTTTTGAAAGTGAAAACCGTAGTTTTTGTACTGTAACGGCAGACACGAGCCTATCGAAACACGCGGCTATAAATTTTACGCGTCCTTTTTTAAAAACGTGGCGGTACGCTTAAAAATTTCATACATTTTTTCATGTACTTTTGACGTCCGCTCTAACCATACATTAAAAGTGCAATACAAACAGGCGCTATGGCTACATTCAGGGTCTGCGATACAGACGTGCGAGGGCAGAGGGCAGCTCGGGGCGATATCGCCGGATGGTAATTTGTGGTGAATTACAAGATTTTGGGGGTTTATTAGGGAGTTATTTGCTATTTGTGCGCACCTGAGCGCTGCGTTTTTGTTGGACCCTCCATTAACTTATATGAAGACCTTTTGGTGCGCCAATCTGCACAGCAGTTGAGCGTGATGCGTTTTTTTTGTTGCCTGGCAAAAATGCATGTGAAAAATCCACAAATGTGAATGAATCCAGTGAAACCCATGGATTCTTTTTGTGTGTATCGTCCACATGGAGGCGCCCTAGGGCTAATTTCACACGAGTGATATCGGGCTGTGATATTACGCTCAGCAACATGCGATTTCCCTGTGGATATGAGGCATTTTCCATCTCAAAACCGCCTCACATCACTTGGGGGAAGTAGGAATCCTCCACCACAGCGAAGGATGCGGAGTTTTCACCGGACAGCACACATTGAAAGAATGGAACATTCACAAATCTGCTCAGAAGAGTGGATAGCGATTGCGATTTCTGCGAGTGGATTTAAAATCGCACCATGTTCTATTTATTTGCGGATTACCGAAATCAATGGAAGCTCTCCGGCCCATGGCCCATCTGCCATTGACATATTGATATATATGAATGATCTCTGTGTTTACAAGTTCCATTAGTTGGTCTTCGTTAGACTCTGTTTTGGCAGTTTTGCATGATTTTTTTTTTTTTTCAACCAGCATAAGGCCGCCTGCAGACGGGCGGAAATTCCGCGGTGGTATTTCCCGCGGTATTTCCGCCCCTAGAAGCTGCCATAGGATTGTGTTAACAAACGCAATCCTATGCAGACGGCTGCGCGGCAAACAAATCGCGGCATGCGAGCCCCGCACAGAAACGTCACTCGCCAGCCCCGCTCTGCGCATGCGCCGGCTGCCCAGCAGCCGGCACATGAAAGAGCCGGGGCCACGGGAGAGGTGAGTGTCCGCGCTGCTCTCTGCAGACGCTTGGGTCGGGTCCCGCTGCAAGAATTCTCGCAGCCGGATCCGACCCGGCCGTCTGCAGGCGGCCTAAATTAGATCATCCGTGTGGGTCATTTCTAGTAAATACAGTTTTATCTTTTTTTTCAAGGTATCCTCTATACAAATATGGACCAGAAAATATTGTCTCTATCTGCTGATAAGAAAACAGACAAACTTCAGCGTTACCTCCAGACTGTCAAAGAAGCCGAGGTGAATGAAGAATCCATACAGACCGCATGTGTCCATTAGTAAATGTTTCCATACACTGGAATTGGAAGCTATGGTTCTTAAGTGTGTTCATTGCATAGATCAAAAAATGTAAAAAGCCTTTCCAGGGACTTATTTAAAGTCAACTGTGTTACTGGGGCCTCCCAAAAAGATGTAATGAAATGGAAATCAGCTCAAATGGAGTCCTAAGTGTGTATCTTTGGACCCCATTCGCCTCATAAAGCCGTGCATATAATTTAAAAACTTGTCGACCCAATGCTCGTTTGGCTAATCACTATTTCTCCTGGCTTCCCTCTACATATGAAGGCTCAGTTTGGCTGGGCATTCATGAGTTTTCAATGGGCAGAGTGGTAAAAACCACAGCCAGACGGCTCTCATGGTAGCTTATCTCCAGAGAGAACAAAAGAAGTGTGTTACAAGTCAGTATGCCTCATTCTTCCTTTCCCCAACATGATCAGCAGAGTCAGCAGGCCCCCTTCACACATTCGGCAACTGCGTGGTCCTGCTGAAATGGGCAGGTTTGGATGACTTTTATCTAATACTAGCGTACCCGTCGCGCGTTGCTGCGAAGACAGACATACATACATACATTCGTTTTTATATATCTAGATGACGGCAGCAGCGACCACTGAGATTTTGTAGGCCGCTGCTTCCCCCTTGCAGGCTGAATTAAATAGCCGTTGTGTGGAACATCCAATTTATCCGGCTGCTGTGGCTTCTTGGGAAGATAGCCTAGTACATGTTTGCCCACTTCCAACTCCAATGGAGACTGGCTGTAAATGGCTGGCGTGCTCTAGTATTTATGGTTTCAAGCTGTACGTGTCATTGCATACAGTCTGTCTATCTATCTATCTATCTATCTATCTATCTATCTATCTATCTATCTATCTATCTATCTATCTATCTATCTATCTATCTATCTATCTATCTATCTATGACATCAGGAAATGAGAGAATTAGATTCCGTACGTAAAATTTGAACGCTAATTCTTTGGCGCTTTGAATTGAATAATCGAGTTGGGACCCATTAACTTTTCCTATTTATGACATAATCAATGCTCGTGCCAAATTTCAAGTTTCTATGACATTGGGAAGTGAGAGAATTAAATTCCGTACATAAAATTTGGACGCTAATTCTTTTGCGCTTAGAATTGAATAATCGAGTTGGGATGAGACATAAGGCCTTGCCCATAAGCATTCCCCAACCTCCAAGAACTGAACCTACCTACCTGAATGAGATTTTGTAGGCCGCTGCTTCCCCCTTGCGGGCTGAATAAAATAGCCGTTGGGTGGAACATACAATTTATCCGGCTGCTGTGGCTTCTTAGGAAGATATCCTAGTACTTGTTTACCCACTTCCAACTCCAATGGTAATTGGCTGGCGTGCTCTAGTGGTTCCAAGCTTTACGTGTCATAATAGAGCCTTAATGACATCACAATGCAGCTTTATAGAACATGTTGGGGCATGTTCAAGGGCGTCCGATGTTGATGACATCAGTGATGACATCACAATAGCAGGTGGCTTACTTATTCGATCTACGTGGGGGGGGTGGTAACTTTCGACGACGCTCGCGCGCGCGCCATTTATCGTAGGATAGTTGTACTATGCCTATAATCTTCCCAGGAGTGTACTCAACAACTTCCCAAAGTTTCATGGCGCATAAAGGACAGACAGACAGACAGACAGGCAGGCAGGCACGCACACAGACAGACATACATTCAATTTTATATATATAGATACATGGGGCCTTTAAAGGAAATGGATCCACTGTCTGATACGTTTAAGCACCATTTTGGGACATTCAAATGTAACCCCCTGCCACAAAGCTCAGTGGAGAGAGAAAATGTAACCTAAGCTGACGCTTGAGGTGTATTCACATGGGTTATTTTCCTGTGCGAGTTCTTTCTAATTCCGAGATGGATTGAACTAGCACAGCAAAATAATTAATTCATTTGAAATGGTTATTTCACATGCGGCTTTTCTCTTGGGCCGATGGTCTGAGTTTAAAAAAATCTCTGTATGTCCTATTTCTGTGTGTGATTCTTGTTCAAGAATCGCCCATTATTTTCTATGGGAGCGTAAAATAAAACAGATTGGAATCGCATGTGATTCTGATCCACTTTCAACTAATGTTACCATGTATGGTATATACATATGCAATTCTATACAGTTTATTTCCATAGAGTTGAGTATAAAGCTTTGCTCACATCTTGTTATATGAACATGCTCGGCTTGTGCACGCAGAGAACTTCTTGTGCATATAACAAGTGTAACTAAGTCCTCCCCCACCTCCCGAGGCTGAAAGAGTGTCCCTTTGGCCTCCAGCGAGATTGGTGAGGGTCCTGCTTCTTGGAATTGCACTGATCCGTAGAATGAGGATCCCAACAGTCCCTGTATGAATGGACAGTCCCTGTATGAATGGAGCAGAGGTTGCCTGTGTGTGATGCCACTTTATTCATTTCTAGGTCAGCGCTGGAAATTACAGAATGTGAATATTTTGGTAATGCAGGATCTCCCGCCGATCATAAAGTTATCCCCTATCTGTGCACGGGGGATAACTTTAAATCTTAAGGAAGTATAGTATGTGGACAGGTTCACCTTATTATTAGGCCATATGGCACAGATAAGAGAGATTGTGCAATTAGGCTAGAAGCAGCTATTAAAGAATACGGGGGGCTGTATTCATGCAAGGACCTTTCTCATCAGTTTCTGATGGTTGCTTTGTATACATACAAATACACAATAGTCATCATTCACTGGTCAGAGTAGGTGGGGGGCTTCCTTAGTGAATACAAGGGACTTGACTTAAAATACAGAAAACACACCACAAAAAAGATGAATTTCAGTGTCTGATCCTCTGTCCTGCAGGAATTTAAGCCACTATTAGAGATGTTTGGCAGCTGCTTATTACTTTCCCTTTGTTGAAGTAAACATGCAGTCTATGGGCAGCTTATGATAACATGATCTGGATATACAATGCTGATCCCAAAATCAGGGAAGAGAACACTATATTGCAGTGACAGCATCTCTTGTTCTGTGTGAACTCTTAGGCCATCTTCATACATGGTGGAAATGCGATGCATTTTCTGCAGCATTTACAGTACAAGCATGGAGAGGAGACTTAAAAATTCCTCACGTAGTGCAGACAATTTCTGCTACAAATCTGAAGGAATTTTGAAGAGAAATGTAGATTCTAAACTGTCTATGTGGGCCACTTTCACACAGCCAAGGCAATCGCACCCCATTCTATTGAATGAGGTGATATACATGAGCCATTTTTATTTTTTCAAGCATCAGATTGTGGTACGGGAAAAAAAATCATGGCATATCCTGTGTTTGGGTGTTCCCTCGGAAAGCCTCGCCGATTGTTTTCAATGGGGCTGGAAAACACATTGCACGGAGTTGAAGGTGCATTCGAGTGTGATGCGAGGTTCCTTATTGATAGGATCACAACTGTACTGAAGTGAGGGAGGCGGTTTTGACACAGAAATGACACATTCACTGGTACATTGCACAAGCGCCATATAGGGCTGCGTTTTTTTGCCCGATATCACGCTTGCCTGTATGAAACTAGCCTTATGCTGTGGAATTCAGCCCTTGAAGTACAAGGGTTAACGTGCAGATTTTCAGTAAGTAATTCCATGGCTGAATCTGCACCATTTACGTGCAGATTTGGTCACTGCGGATTTACTACAGGTTTTCCGTTGCGCAAATCTGAAGCAGAAACCTACAGTGTGAAGGCCCCCTTAGACCGCCTTTAACTATCATTTCATTGTTTCTCAGATACCAGAGACTGCTAGAACGTTGAAGCCTTCTTCTAAAGTGCAGTCAATATTCTATGTTTTATTTCAGCTTGTAAACCTCATCACTAAAGTTGCAGTTAATGGAAAAGAACATGGGGCGCTGTTACGTGCTATTTTTAAAGGTAAATGTCTGAAATATTTTCTAGTCACATTATTAATTTTGTTGGTTTTATTTTCGTTCATTTAGAACAATAGTGTCTTTAGGGACTCGCTAATTCAGAATATATAACGTACAACTTCTTATCTGTGCAGGGTCACCGTGTTCTGAAGATGCCGCGGTTCGCAGGAGGTTTGCTGTCTATAAATACTGTATAGAATTTGTTGAGTCGGGAGATCTGCAGAGAGAAGTGGCCGCAGAGATTGTGGGCCTATTAATGCTGGAGGTAAGTTAATTTGGAATAGTATAGGGATTCATATCATAAACATTTGTGAGACTGTAAAGTCCTGGTCATCAGCTTCATTCTGGGACATGGGATCAGCCTCTCATGCAGTGAAATGGAGTGTAGTGTTTGTCATTAGAAGCCCACCAGATATCCCTCGTCCTACTTTCTTGCCATTAGTTAGGTCCTTCTGTAGTCCGTTTTTTTTCAGGAAGATCATATACAGTAACTCTCCATGCAATGTGGTATTTTGAAGTGCAGAAGAACAGTATATGCTGCTTTTCCGCATTTTAAATTTACAGAGTGAACCCTGTGCAGTTGATTCCCTTTTCTGAGGCTTGCACATGGTAGTGACAGGCACACGCTGATTTCAGACTTGTGTCATGTATGGGGAAATATGTTTTAGCTTGTCCAAAGCTCCCATTCATTCGTTCCAACATGCTGTGAGCTTGGAACCGGTGTATTAATGAGCTGTGAGGTCCATCTGCCGCTGATTGACAGATTTCTCATTTTGTAGGCCGAAGCCTGAGGAGCCTAAACAGCAAGGGGAAAGGGAGAAGTAGTAGAACTGGCAAATGATACATTGGGAATAGATGGTTGCCATATTTTACTGAGATTAGTGTGTGCCTGTCAATATTAGAAAAAGTCAGTGCATATGTTGGCAGTGAGCAGAATGGGCCTTGGAAATGTAGTTTCTAATAGGAAAATAGGCAGTCACTTGGTAAGTTGTGCCGTATTGCCTGTTTTCTTCTCTGCGTACTAAAGAAACAGTCAAACTACTGGGATGAATATTAAAAGATAGTGGATACATGTGAATACGGACACATCAGATGATTTTTCTTTGCTTTATTCCTTCGTTATGCTTGTACAATCAGGTACATAATATAAACAAGATGAATATTAAAACTGCAAAAAAGCACAGGTTGGGCCTGAACACAAGGTAGGCTCTTTTACACGAAAAGATAAATCTGAATGATCATGCAACGAGTGGCGTCACAGTGATCGTATGTTGTTCACTTGGCATTTACATTGAACAATAATTGGGTAGTTGTGATCGCCTCTAGTTAACCCTTCTGCCACTGCTTTCTACCCAGCAAATTGTTACAACACCTGTTTTCATGAAAGGATTTTCAGCAGACAAACAGTGATTTCAAGATCAAATCAGTGCTAATTTAACAATTTATCGCTTCTCTTTCTGCAAGTGGTTGTCTGACAAACTGTCTAACTAATTATGTTGGATAGGTTCTTACTACTTTCCATTTGTTATTACTTTCAGGTTCATCAGTTCCCCGCACCAGCTCTCCTTGAATTGGCCAATCTCTTTCTTGATACAGTAAAGGCTGGAAATCTTTCCAGTGGAAAGTCATTGGAATTGTTTCCCAATGTGCTCAAAGCCCTGTCAGCAAGAGAAACCTTGGTCTACGGCAATGGTAATATAATGGCGTCTGTACCATCAATTATTAATAAAGGAAATGATAATAATTGCAAAAGAAATTACTTTTGATGCCTGAGAAAATATGGTGATCTACTCAGATTAACTCCATATGAAAAAAGGTGGTGTGATATGGTGAGAGAGGTAATGCATTTATATGGAGGAAAACATACCACCGTATTTTTGCCGCATACTCGTATAACTGACTGCATTTCTCCCTAGGATCACTCTGTTTCTAAAGGAAATCTGGTGCAATGTACTGCATAAAGTTTCAGACTACACAGATGGCAATAGGAATCCACGTTATGCACTTCACTGCAATTCTTTAATACACAATGACAGGTTATGGAGTCAATATGATACAGTATGGCCTTATAAACTGCTATACGTATCTCCATATGCCTCTCATTTTATGGAGGAAAACATTCTGGCGTGCTTGAATCCTGGAAGGATCCATTTTGGGGGGAGAATATATCTATAAAAAAAGTGCTGTATGAAGGCATTAAACATGCGCACAATTCCTACAGCACCATACTATAGAGCTGAAACTATTCTGTATGCTGTCCAGGGGTGAGTCTGACTGCCATTAGGAAGTCAGGAAGGAATTTTCCCCCCGAAAAGGTTAATTGTAGAGTTGAGCGAACATACTCTGCCGAGCTTGATGCTCGTTCGAGCATTAGCGTACTGGATGGTGCTCGTTACTCGAACGAGCATCACGCAGTGTTCGATCCCGCCCCAGCTTTTGGCTCCTCCCCGCTGTGACGTGCATGTTTTGGCCCCTCCCTGCCACAGCGTGCGTCATTGGCAAATTTTGGCAGGCAGGAGAGAGAGAGAGAACGAGAACCTAGGAAAAAAAAAAGCTCAGCACCCGGCGTCCCACATACAAAAATGCTTGAGTCTCCCATTGTAGTCAATGGGGTTCGTTACTCGAGTAGAGCTCTCGAATTTTACGAAAAGCTCGACTCGAATAACATGGACTCGAGCATTTGGGTGCTTGCTCATCTCTAGTTAATTGGCTTTTGTCTCTTGGGGTTTTTTGCCTCCCTCTGGATCAACAAGGAGGTTTAACAGGCTGAACTAGATGGAAATTGTCTTCATTTGGCCTTACATACTATGTCATTCAGGTATTGGGCATGAGACTAGATCTATGTGGATTTTCTGCCCTTGGTACCTGTTTTTGCCAGCTAGTATAAGAGCTAGTAATGTTTAGAGTTGTAGCACTTTTATGCAAAACATCTCAAAATGAAGTTTTGCATTACTCCATATGGAATATAATGCAACTTTTTTAGCAGAGAAAGTTAAGTAAAGTTTTCATAGTTTACTGCATTACATACTATACAATTAAGAGAAGTTCAGTCTGGATAGGTCAGGATTACAACAAGGAAAACTTGTGTGGACTATGAAGAATATCTTTGGGCTTTAATAAATGAATATGAAATTATCAGCTATACGAATGGCGCTGTGTCCGTTGTCTTCGCTATAATGAGAATTGATAAAAAGTGGCCATCCTGGGAAACACAATGGATATAGTCGGATGTGACAATGGTGCAGTCCTTCTTATGGAATCATCAGTGTATAATGAGAACACCTTCTAATGGCCTGAGGAAGAGCTGCGTACTGACATGAAACAAGTTGTTTTAAGAATGTTATAAATAAAAGTTCCATTAAGCCAACCTCCGCGGACCCCACCATTGCCATATCCATCTGTATTCAATGTATATATCCTTATCTCATCTGGGACTCGCCAAGAAAAGTAAAGGCCCATTTACACGCAAAGATAATCTTTCAAACGATTGAAAGATTTAGCGATCTATTTGCATAAAGTGTTAATGGCCATTAACACTTTATCATCTTTATTTGCATGTAAAAGGGCCTTTTGGAGCTGTTTGCAGATCCCAACATGTGATTAATCACACACCCAGCTTTGCACACAGCTGCATTGTTCTGCTTGCAGCCTACTGCAGATTGCATTGTTATCTCCACAGGTGTCGGCAGATAACAGTGTGTGGTCTATTGAGAGATAAATGTGTTTGCTTAATTTCTCATTAGCTGAACAATTTTAAATTCACCTTAAAAACATTGTTCAAATGAAAACTGCACAATGCCCGTGTTTACATGTAACGATCATCGCTCATTTGAACGATAATTGTTACGTGTAAATGGGCCTTAAGACCGGGATGGGCCTCTGTTCTTCATCAATAGTGTTATGTCTCGCACAGCACAGCAAGGTGAGCAGAATTGATTTATATGACCGGCTATTTTTAAATCAACCCTACACATGAAAGCGCCTGTCTTTACTTTCTTGGAAATTAATTAAATCTTGAAATTAATCTTTTTTTTTTTTTTAAACTCGTTTTATTGAAAACACTGTATTTTGTACAATAACTGAATAAAGAACTTTGGTTACATCATAGGCTCATTGCACTCATGTCGACAATGCTTTAGTACATTCCATTAACACATACATTTGTTACATTTTTTATGATAATATGGTTTCTTCGCAGTGCCAGTAGAGGGTATGGTTCTTTGTTGGTTTTACTGGGCGTTTCTAGGTATAGCTGTCCTCAGCAAGTTATGGAACTGATCTTGTGTGAACACCGTACTCGTTGACCCACACCATCTTTCCCATGCTTTATAAAATTTTTCAGGGCATTTTCTGTTTTTGTATACGATTTTTTCCGTATGGCAGGACGGCATTAATAATGTTCTGCCATTTTGAGAGTGTTGGGGGGCGTCTGTCCATCCAGCGTAGAGCTATTGCTTTCCGGGCATAAAATAATACCTTAGTGAGAAATATCTTGTCATGATACTGCCATTGTTCTTCGTCTAGGACACCTAACAGGCACACTGCGGGGTCATGCGGTACCGGCATTCCCAGTATTTGTGTTAGGAACTCTATGACCTCTCTCCAGTATGCCTGAATGTCTGTGCAATTCCATATTAGGTGGTTAAAGTTTGCATTAGGTGCTCTGCACCGGTGACAATGGTTAGTGGTTATCAGATTCATTTTATAGAGTCTGATCGGCGTTAGATAGCACTGGTGTAGGATGTATAGTTGTGTTAATTTGTTGTTTGCCGCCGGTGATACTGTGGTGTATGTGGACATTGCTGTTTCCCAATCCTCACTAGTGAGGGTGGGAATAAGTTCTCTCCATCTCTGCATTACTGTCATTGGTGTATCAGGGATTTTAGCTTGCAGTAGATGGGTGTACAGCACCGATATCAGGCCTTTAGGTCCTTGGGTTCGCAATATGCCTATTAGTGGGTATTGGGAAAATGTTTGTCTAGGTCCTGGGAACTGTGCAGTCAGTGCGTGTTGGAGTTGCAGGTATCTAAAGAATCCCGCCCTTGGAATCTGGTACAGTTGTTGCAATTGTTCAAAGGAGGCCAGCGTTTGGTCCACGTATACATGCTCTCCTGAGTTTATCCAGAATTGTTTGCCCGGTAGGTTCATCAAGTGTGGTAGTGCTCTGTTGTCCCACAGGGGAGTCTCCAGAGGGATGTTCTCCTGTCTAGTTAATGATTTGCATGTCTGCCACACGTTCACTGCTAGTCTGTGGATGGGTAGCATTTGTTTGGTCATTAATCCTGGTTTTTCCAGGAGGATCCAGAGCGATGTTTCCGCAAGGAAATACATCAGGTGGTGCTCGGAGTTAGGGAGAGGCGCGCTCGACAACCAATGGCGGAGATACCTAACCTGTCCCGCCAAGTAATATAGTTTAAAGTCTGGTAGCGCCATTCCTGCCATCTCTTTAGGGCGCTGTAGAGTATCTACAAGTAGCTTGGCTCTAGAGTTTCCCCATATGAATGACGTTATTAAGGAGTTCGTTTTTTTAAAGAATTTCTGTTGTATAGTTGTTTCTGTGTGCTCTAGGCAATATAGGTATTTGGGGAGTATTATCATTTTTATGAGGTTTATCCTGCCTGCTACAGATAGTGGTAGGGAACTCCAACTTTTCAATTTTTGCTGTAGGGTTGTCAGTAGGGGGGTGATATTTAACTCGAGGCTCTGGGTATGGTCACTGGTGATGTGCATACCAAGATATTTAAATCTGGGGGTGATTTGTAATTTACAGAATACGTCTCCCATCCGCCATCCCTCTGGTCTTAGGGGCATAAAAGCGGACTTTTGGCAGTTGATGCATAGGCCTGAGAAAGTTCCAAATTTATCGATCACTGATATGGCTAGCGGCAGGGTGTTTCTAGGGTCTGACATATATAATATTATGTCGTCCGCATACAGGCCTATTCTGTCCTCTCTGGGCCCTATCTGGACGCCTTTGTATGAGGTGTGCTGTCGAATTTTCAAGGCTAGGGGTTCGATTGCAATTGCAAATAGAAGGGGGGAAAATGGGCATCCCTGTCGGGTCCCCCTGTGTAGTGGGAAGGAGGCGGAGGCCAGGCCGTTTACCGTTAACCTGGCGGTCGGGGCTTTATATAGAATAGAGATCCATTTTATAAAAGTGTCTCCGAACCCGAATTTCCGTAAGACTTCTATCAGATATAGCCACTCGACGGAGTCGAACGCCTTAGCTGCGTCTAGTGAGGCCAGGGCCCAGTCTGATCTCCATCTCCACCCCACCTGTGTGATCACCTGTGTTCTTCTGATGTTGTCCGATGTTGATTTACCCGGGATAAAACCGGATTGGTCGGGGTGTATAATTTCCCCTATGATTTGGTTTAGACGGGAGGCCAGTATTTTAGTAAGGATTTTATAGTCAGTGTTTAATAAAGAAATAGCCTATACGAGCCGCATTCCTCTGGGTTTTTGTCCGGTTTAAGGATAAGCACTATGTTGGCCTCCAGCATCGACTCTGGGAGACGGCTTTTATCAAATATGCATTTATATAAGGAGAACAGGTGTGGAATTATTTCTTTTTTGTAGTGTTGGTAGATTTCCACTGGTAGCCCGTCCACGCCCGGAGTTTTATTCTTTGCCATTTCATTTATTGCTTCTTCAATCTCTTCCGTTGTAATGGGAGAGTCTAATAAGGACTTGTAATCGTCTTGTATTTCTGGGAATATTATGTCAGTTAGGTAGGTTTCTAGTTCTGCAGGTGTGTAATTAACTCGCGATTGATATAGGTCGTCGTAGAATTGTTGAAATCTATCTAGGATTTCTTTCGGGTCCGTAAGCATTGTTTCCTCAGCTGATTTAACTCTCAGTATAGATGGGGGGGCGGTCTCCTGTCGCGCCATATAGGCAAGTAATTTGCTGGATTGGTTTCCCTGTTCAAAAAAGGACTGTCGGGTAAAGAAAAGGTTCCTCTGGGCTTTCTCTTTCAGATATAGTAAATAGTCTCTGCCTATCTGGAGCCATTTGTCTCTTTTAGTGTCTGTAGGGTCAGCTACAAATTCTCTTTCTAATTGTTGGCATTGTTCTGCTAAGAGTTCGCCTTCCCGTGCCGTGGCTCTTTTAATAAATGAAATTGAGGACCTTAAACCGCCTCTGAGGTAGGGTTTAAATGCCTCCCATACTAGAATTGTATCTGCGTGTGCCTCATAGTATATTTGGATCTGATCCGGTATGCGGTCGTTAGGTCCACATAACGAAAGCCAGAATGGGTGTACCCTTGGTCTCTTGATTGTAATTGGACCTGGGTTTTTAAGAATCATACGTATTGGTGAGTGGTCTGAGACACCTCGAGGTAGGAACTCTATTGAGTCGATTTTAGGAACTAGTGAAGGGGACCCAAATATATAGTCTATTCGACTGAGTGCGTGATTGTGGGCTGCATGGCAGGTGTATTCCTTTTGTTGCGGGTGAAATATTCGCCATAGGTCTAGCCATCCCATTACCGAGATAATAGAGGCCAGGCGGGTCTTATTCGTGTCTCCCTCCCTCCGAGCACCACCCCCAAATCTATCCACAGCGGGATCCATCACCATATTCATATCTCTGAAATAAATCTTTTATTAACCCATTAATTCTTTTTGTGCATCTGAGAAAAAAAAACAATAAGTGCTTTTACTTTTAAGGTGATATAACTGGAGAAGAATGCAAGAAGCAGATTATTAACAGTCTGTGTTCCAGCAGGTATGTGGAATTTTTACTACTTCTTATCAGGCTTTTTCCCCCCATGCTCTTAGATGTTATATTTGACTAGGTACAATATGCCATTATACATCGATTAGCAATAACATTAAAACATCCTGCTTAATACTGAGTAGACCCCCCCTCATGTCTCCAAACAGCTCTGGCTCGTCGAAGCATGAACTTCTCAAGACTTGTGAAGGTGTCCTGTGATTTCTGGCACCAAGATGTTGGCAGCAGTAGATCCTTTAAAGTGGTTTTCCGTGGAAAATCCTATTGATGAACTATCTTTAAGATAGGCCATCAATAGTGGACCCCGACCGATCAGCTGATCGTGTGCCTGCTGCTCTGACCAGTGTAGTGGCCGGCGCTTGTAACTGCAGGTATGTTTCCCATTGATTTCAACAAGAGCTGCGCTTGCAATTACAAATGCTGGCTAATTCATTGAATGGCTGTGATTGGTTCATCGAGAACTCTAGAGATTTGCTGAGCTATGGTGCTCGAGAACCAATCAGAGCCAGCGCTTCCTGGAGGTGGGAATTTTGAACCTCCAAACCAGGAAGTGCTGACTAAAAACTACAAGGAAGTTTGCCGGAGCTGCAGAGGAGACGCACGGCAGAGCCCACAGTGCCTGTTAGGTGATGTATTGTGTTAAAGTTTTTTTGTGATGCAGATAGGCCTCATTTTAGGGCTTTTGTAGTAGGATTTCCTATTCTAAAAGTTGCATCACACCGCATGAAAACGCAGTTTTCATGCGATGCAACAGAAATGAAGGCTCCATAGGGAAACATGGGCTACAAAACATACGGTAGCAAATCGCAGCAATATTCAGAAACCCGTGTTTTGTTTTTTTTTCTCGCAATGAAGCAGCCTACAAAATATTGCTAATGTGAAAGAACCCATTGGAAAGCATGGGCTTCATATACATGTGATTTGTAGCGCTGTCGCATCGCAAGAGAATTGTGCGATTTTTCTCGCCCCTTTGAGACCAGCCTAATGCGCATCCGATTCACTGATATCCAGCCTTGCATTTTACAGGACTTAAAGGATCTGCTGCTAAAGTCTTGGTGCCAAATACAGCAGAACATCTTCACAGGTCTTAGGCAGTCCATACCTACTGGGCAGAGCTTATTTTGTGAGCATGACGGGTCCAGCACTGTTTTAATGTTATGGCTTTTCTTTTAACCCTGCTTTGTATATTGTACTTATTCGTGGTAAATGATGTCATTGTATAAATCATGGTAATGAGGTAATGAAGCAGCCATATTGGTTGTCACTGTATAAAACATATATAACTATTAAACTGCTGAAGATTACTTTTTACTAACTTGACCAATCTAAGAACATAAAGTGTTATTCCTAATGTTATACTTCTAATTGATTTTCTTTTATTCTTGAAGGTGGGATCCAAAATGTGTCATTTTTCTTACATCAATGTTTAGGTAAGATTATTCCTATAGTTCACCTTTTCTATGTATTTTCATGAGCAGACATATTTACAAAATAAAAGTGAAACGACCAACCCTTCATGGTACAAGTTTTGTTGGTAAACGGGCACAAGGCTTTCAATTCACATGAATTTGGATGATTTATCAGCTTTTTATTCATTTTTCTGTTCCCAAAAAAGTGTCAGCATTTGCTGTATCCCTAGCATCTGTGTGCCTTGTTGAGGCATATGGCACACAATAATATACTGCAAAAGCGTTTGTCCCAAAGGTCAAGTAGCCCTATGAGCATTAGTAAATCTTTCTTAGGGCTCATTCTGACATGCGTATATCAGCCGGGTTTTCACGCCCGAACAATATACGCTGCCCCTCTCTGCAGGGGGAGGAGGCGGGCTGGACCGGGAGCAGTGCACTGAGCTACCGCCGCCTCTCCACCATTTGCAACGAAACGGGGCGGAACTTAGCTCCGCCCGCGTCCTGCCCCTCCCATTGCAATCAATGGCGAGTGGCAGAGTGGCGTGGGAGCTCAGTGCACTGCTCCCGGCCCAGACCGCCTCCTACCCCTCCAGAGAGGGACAGTGTATATTGGCCGCAGCAGGTGAGTTTATTCTTATTTTCAGCCCTCATGTCCGCGGGGCAGGGGAGGGACCCGCTACGGATTCTCCATGGAGAATCCGTAGCAGGCCTGATTTTCCCCGTGGACATGAGGTCTTAAAGTGTTAAGACTAGTATGATATAGTTGTTTTTTATCTCTGCCAAGCCTCCTTGCTTTTTCCTTTGTTGGGGCTCCATTTATCCCTGTGGCCCTGCCAGAGATTGCCAAGTACCAGAGTTTGAGTATGTCTGACAGTCCTATAGAAATGTGACCACGACACCCATTCATTCAGGGACACTCGGGACCCCCATTCTCTTCATCAGTGGGGGTGCCAATGGTTGGACCCCATCAATCAGATATTTAGTCTCCTATCCTGTGAGTTCTTTTCACGGGACAACCCTTTAAATAATATGTTAGTAGCAAAGTTTAGAACAATGCGCTATCCTGCTAAAAGTAATTGCACACCTTAGCAAGAATCAAAAGTAATATTTACTTCCATATCTTAATACTTAGTGGCCTCCTTTGATCCTAATAGTGCATACTCTCTATTGCAATCTTTCTACTAACGTCTGAAAAAATTCAGCTGGTATTTTCCTCCATTCACATTGTGATAGTATGGTAAGTTCTCTCAGAGAAAACGGACACTGTTTATATTTCCTGACCCGATGTTCCTTTTCGTGGCAAAGATGTTCGGTAAGGTTCGGGTGCTTCAGCATTTTGACCCATCATTAAAAGCTGTCGTAAAAATACATAATCTGGCTCGTATAACAGAATACAACTCTGTATTAGCTTTAATGGTTTAAATATTATTAGTGGTTCTATTAATATATGTCTTTTCAGAGATGTTTTGCTGAGTACAGAAGAACTTCAGTTTGTTGCGGAAAAAGTTATCAGACTGTTGTCTAAGGTAGACCTTCAAGAGATGCCGCCGCTGGTCTACCAGTTGCTGCTGCTTTCTGCAAAGGTAAGGTCTTGCTGACTGTCCGCCATTAATAGAAAATGTGGTATAATTGGGATGTACACATTAATGAAATATTCTAATGCCAAACTGCCGTAAGTGGCTTTAAATTCTCCTATTAGGGCTTATTCACATAGGCGTATACACAACTACAGAGCGTAGTAGCGCATGAACAAAGTTAAAATCTTTACCTTTCAAATTCTGTGCAAGTTTGAAATAAAAAGCGTGAAGATAGATCCTGCCCTATCTTTTATCACACATATTAACCGGGTGTGAGGAAGATAGGGCAAGTTCTATCTTTTCTCGAGCATGGTAATAACGTGTGAAAATCCCGATAGTGGAAACAAAACCATCCAAATCATGGCTTTTGTTTCGTAACATAAAAATCACTGCTGCATAACGAGACAAAATCACACCCATCTGTTTCAGCCCTTCGGCCCTTTTACATGCAACTATTATCGCTCACAATTAGTTTAAATGGACGAAAATGAGTGATAATCCTTACATGTAAACGCAGGCATCATGCACTTTTCGTTTCAACGATGATTTTAAGGTTAACTTAAAATCCATCGTTCAGCCACTGAAAGATTAAGCAAACACATTTATCTTTCAATAGACCGCAAGCTGTTCTCCCCACAGCATGTTTACACAAGCAGCAAGGTGAAGGATGGAATGTGTGGCAGCTGTTTGCACAGCTGCGCGTGTAATTAAACATGCTGGGCTCTACATACAAATTGTGCAGGCCCTTTTGCATGCAAATGAAGATGAAGTGTTAATGGCCATTAAGACTTTATGCAAATAGATCACTAAATCTTTCAGTTGTTTGAAAGATTATCTTTGCGTGTAAAGGGCCTTTAGACTACAGGATAGTGGTCAACACCAGATCTGCCCTATTTGCATCAGAGATGTAGCTGTCCATGTTCAGTCACTCTTTCTTTTTTTTAAATGTTTTTTTTTTGCACAGTTTTTTTTTTTTTTTTTTTTAAAGGGGAGTTCACACATTGTTGATGTGCTGAAGATTTTATCTTGGATTTTGGTGCAGATCTGCAGCAGATTCCATCCTTTAAATTTGAATCATAGATTTAAAGGATGGAATCT
The DNA here is from genome assembly GCF_035609145.1 of Eleutherodactylus coqui. Lineage (NCBI taxonomy): Eukaryota > Metazoa > Chordata > Amphibia > Anura > Eleutherodactylidae > Eleutherodactylus > Eleutherodactylus coqui. Next base: position 246,427,170 of record NC_089838.1, read on the forward strand.
GCTGCAGATCTGCACCAAAATCCGAGACAAAATCTTCAGCACATCAACAATGTGTGAACTCCCCTTTAAAAAAAACAAACCCCAAACTGTGTAGCTTTGTGGCAGTTTTTCATGTAGTTTTTTTTTTTAAGCCAAAGCTGGAAGTGGACTCAGAAGATAGGCAAACAGGAAAGGCTCTTATTTTTGCTTCCAGTTGGATCCACTTTTGGCTTTAGCACAAAAAAAACTGCATGTAAAATTATCATTAAACTGTGACTTTTCGAAAAAAACTATTTGCCTGCAATCAACCTTGTAGTTGGAGGTATTTAATATCAGCCCAGTGAAGACACTGTGTTGTTTCCATCTTAACTATTCATTATAATGGAGGGCAGCTGCGCATGTGCAGACACCTCTTGCTGCATATGCAGTACACAACAACCTTTTTCCATCAATGTGTATACTTGAAAATCCACTTTAATCAGAACAATTATTCATCATTAGAAATGTTACCCACCGAGGTCTGGGACACTGGAGTGTGGAGATTATATATTCCCTCTCCTCACAAAATATTTTGTATAATGAAAAGTTATATCATTTTTAAATCTACTTTCGGTACCAATTCCATGTTTTTCAAGATCTCACATAGTAACACAGTATGTAAAGCTGAACGAAGACATACGTCCATCTAGTTCAGCCTATTATTTCCCAAAGTTGATCCAGAGGAAGGCCAAAAAAATCTCAATGAGGTATAAGCCAATTTTCCTCATTTTTAAAGGAAAAAAATTGTTTCCTGTCTTCAACCTGGAAATCGGAATGATCCCCAGAACACCGACCCTTCTGAACTCTTTTATCGAATTCACCATCACCACGTCCTCAGGCAGAGAGTTCCATTGTTTTACTGCTCTTACAGTAAAGAGCCCCCTTCTATGTCGATGTAGGAACCTTCTTTCCTCTAGACATAGAGGATGTTCCAGTCACAGTCCTGGGTATAAATAGATGGTAGAGATCTCTGTATTGTCCCCTGATATATGTATACATAGTTGTTAGGTCGTCCCTCAGATGTGTTTTTTCTAAACTAAATAACCCCTGTTTTGATAACCTCTCTAGGTATTGTGGTCCTCCCATTCCATTTTTTATTTTAGTTGGCTGCCCTTGCACCCTCTCAAGCTCTTTTATGTCCTCCTTGAGTACCGGTGCCCAAAACTGTACACAATATTCCATGTGTGGTCTGACCAGTGACTTGTAAAGAGGAAGAACAATGTTCTCATCATGTGCCCTTAGACCTCTTTTGATGCACTACATAATCCTATTTGCCTTGGCAGCAGCTGCCTGACACTGGTTGCTCCAGTTAAGCTTACAGATAACACAAATCCCCAAGTCCTCTCCCATGTCGGTGTTATACAGTGGTTTCCCATTTAGTGTGTAATAGTGACATGTATTTCCCCTGCCCATGTGCATGACCTAACCTTTATCAGGGTTAAACCTCATTTGCCACTTTTTTGCCCCCAACTTATCCAAATCCTCTTTTTAACATTAGAAAGTCCCATAGACACCTGGAGAAAAAAAAAGCTGCGAATTTCGCAGTAAACAAGAACTGTAGTGTGTAGTCACCCTTACATAGTTTTGTATCACCAGCAAATATTGATATTTTACTGCACAATCCTTCCACAACAGCGTTAATAAATATTTTGAAAATAATAGGGCCCAATACTGCCCCCTATGATACCCCACTGGTAACCCAATCAGAGTACGTACCATTTATAACCCCCCCTCTGCTTTCTATCACTGTCCAGTTACTCACCCACTTACACACATTCTCCTCCAGACCAAGCATTCTCATTTTATATACCAGCCTTTTATGCAGCACAGTATCAACCGCTTTGGAAAAGTCCAGATACACAAGATCCAATCACTCTCCACAGTCCAGTCTAGAACTTACCTCCTCATAGAAGCTGATCAGGTTGGTGTCATTTACTAAGAAGCGTTACAGCACACTTATCCATCACATGACCAGGACAGATTTTTTTCTTTTCCTCTATGAAGGTTGTGATTGAATTAATCAGAAAAGTATATTGAAAAATTCTATAACTGCTATAAAAAGGAAAACCATGGAAATGGTGATACTTTATATAGAGTAAATTTAGCAAATGTTGCTTGTGTTTATTTTCAATACAGGGCAGTAAGAAGAACATTCTAGAAGGCATTATCAATGTTTTCAATGATTTGGACCAGCAGTTGATGACGGAGGAAAAGGATGAAGGGTAAATACAACTCAATAATAAAGTGATTTATGTTGGGTTTAAAGGCAGCACATAAATAGAAAATGGCATATTATTTAAAGCAGGTTTTATTAAAACATATTATTTAGCTTCTCTCCTGCGTTTTTTTTAAATGTTGTATGTGACCTGTGATAATGCAGTAGCAAAAGTAGCCTGTACGACATGGGTTTAAATTTTCACTCCCTCACAAGCTTAGATCTGTTAAAGCCTGTGGAGCTTTGGTCCATTGAGGCCTGTGGGGCATAAGGCCCTGAGGTCTATGTAGACTTGGAGCTGGTCTGTGGGGGACCTGGAAGCACTGAGCGGACAGGGGGAAGTCAGCCCCTCGCTGGACGCCTGCTGAGGCAAAGTCACCTTCCTGGAAGGTACGCTGAAGGAAGCGGTATGTCTTGCTATGTGCACTGTGACCCACAACAGTGCGAAGTTGCATAGGATATGCTGGACTGTATGTGTATGCTGAATATGTTTGGTATGCTATGCTGAAATAAACGCTGGAGGAACCAGCATTTGGACTTTATCTAGTGTTTTATGGATGTCATTGCGGTGCTGCCACCCCTGGGCAGGGGAAGGTAAGTGAGAGATCCCGGGAAAGTAACCCCCACTTGCCATAGACCATACACATGCATATATAATTCTTGATACATTCAAGTTTTCAAACTAGCCACTAGAATACACACACAGTAGGCTAAAGCTTCTTGTATATTCAGCTTACATGTCAGCTTTTCTGTGTAGATTTAGGCAGGATCAGCAGAGCTCTATATTGTACTGCTGGAGGCCTAGATAAGACAGGATAGTAACTTTATATACATACGTACAGATTAAGCTCTGTATGTAGCTCCACTACCATTTAATGGCCTCTGAGAGAAGGGGGAGGTTGTAATAAATCACCTCTTGGAGACTGTAGGGCTGGATTCATACATGCAGTTTCAAGAACTGCATCAAAAACTGTGAAAACTACATATATGAATCCAGTCTAATAGTCCATGACATTTCTCTGTTAATTGATTCCCGTTCATTGCAGCTGCCACAATGCACAAACTGGGGGAAGCATGGGGAGTCAGAGAGGGCCCAGATGGGTTCCAGAAAAAACAGGTAGAATGCTGAGAGGACCCCCAGAAGCTGAATTACAGGGAGGGCACTTAGGCTTAAAAAATCTAAGAACTTAGGGGAGAAAACACACCCAATAGGAGCCTAAAGGGAAGGATGAGAGAGGCCTGGAGACCTAATGGGGTTCCCAAAATAGGCTATGGGGAAATATGAGCTAGGGAGGGATATATTTATCTGTCCTGAAGTCCTGTCTCTGGGGCCATCTGGGAGCATTGATGTGTCTCCACTGTTTTGTGCCACGCTCTAGAAGGCATGCGGGCAGGAGCTGGTTTGCACGGACCATCTTTTATTGGTGAGATAACAGAGCAGTCTTCTATCCTTGTGGTTTGGCCATCGGCGAGCGAAGGGTGACAGTTTGCTTAGCACTGTTCCCTTGTCTCTGGTTTCCTCTCTGTTACCCCAATCTGTAAGGGAGAAAGGTTTTCCTTTTTTATTTTTCTATCTACTAAACTAAACACACTAGGTAGAACGGACCTGGAGAACAAGATCTGTGTCTGCCTCCTACTGACACTAAGCTAAAACCGATTAGCTCAGTGCCTGTAGGCGAGTATAGTCTGCATAGGAAGTGCTAACTCTCTGTTTCCTTAGTGTCACACCTCCTAATGGCAGCAGCCTATACCCATAGTTTCCTGTCCCCCCCAATGAAACGAACGAGACAGTACAGTTTGTGCAGCGAAAAATTTGATCTTCATGTGAATGGAAAAAGTAAGGGCTTTGATCCACTAGACAATTGCTGTGCATTAATACATTGACTCTGCTTGTAGCTCCCTAGATCTGATTGATTCAACTCTGCCCAAAGAACAACTTCGCCAAGTTGAGGGTACAATTATTTTGCACATTGGCTTTGCTGTTAAATTTGACCAGGATCTAGGTCGAGAGCTTGTGAAGGTAAGTGGACAATTCAGTTAAATTTTATGGTTTATACAAAAATTATAAAAATATGCAATTATTTGGACTGTTCCTTGCTGTGCCTGAAAAGTACATTTGCGAGGAGCATTGTAATCCATATACTACTGATCGTTTGTCCTTAGCAAATTGATGGTCATTGCCAGGAGAGGAGTTCTTCGTTGATCCAGTTCTTCCTAAATGGCAATGCAAGACATCAAAATTATTCTATAATTGTCACAGGAGGCATCTATTTTGTTTCCTCTGGTTTTTCCTCCCGTGGGGCTGCTAGAGCTGAGATTGGGAGATGGGGTGTTTATTTGAAGTCCCAAACTTTTAGCTGTAGACCAGCTGAGGCAGCAAAGGGTTGAACTCCTTTTTTTTCTCTACTCTGCTAGATTTTTACAGAGATGCTTGTTTGGTCACTGCTGGGGAAGTTGGATTGAATACAAAGTTAACCATGTGATGCATGGACTGCCGGAGTCAGCCAAAGCGAGACTGTTTCTTTTTTCTGGCTCATGCAGGAGATTGTGTGGTCCCATAGTAATGCTAGTATGGACAAATGTTCTCTTCCTGAAATATCTTATAAAGAGGGCCTGTCAACTCTCCTTATATATCTGTTTTAGTAAATACTTTCATTCCACATAAAATTAAAATTTTTGAAGCATATTTTCCTAGAACACTCTGTTGGATTGCTCCATTGTTATTCATTCTTGAAATACTATGGTATTGCATTATACTGTGTTTTAACAGGCATTTTATTAAGGCGTGCCATAGGCATATCTTAATAGGCAAACAATCATGGCAGTCCTGGAAGCCATCAGAAGGCCCCAGGCTGCCATGACATCCAGACAGCACCCCAAAACCTTATTGCGGGGGCACTGTTCAGGACATTTAAATCTGACGGATCATTTAAACACAAGTGTCAGAATGGACAGCAGGATTTAAAAGGTTAACACCCACGATTGAAATTATCTGTAATCAAGGATGTTGCAGGTAGTTGTTGGTCGTAAAAGATAGCTGCCACCTGCTGCGTATGGTGTGGACTCGACTTCCGAGCCTGCTCCATACACATCATATGTTACATACATCTATATACGCCCTTACTGCACAGGACATAGGCAGTTAGGACGTATATAGCTTTATGGCTGACTATACCAGGTTAATGGGGTGGGCTTCACAAAGACAACACTTGTCCATAGTGGGACCTCACATTCCCGACATGAGCCAGAACAGACAGTTTATCACAGAGTGTTTGCAGTAATTTACTTTTATAGTTTATTACAGTATGTTGTGTGTTATTGTTTGTATTCTTTTGTAGGCCGGACAGCAAGGAGACTCAAGCAAATTCTTATGTCCTTTCAGTATTGCGCTCTTGTTGTCTGTATCCAGAATACAAAGGTTTGAGAAGCAGGTAACAAGAAGTCTATTGAGGGTTATTCTATTTAAATGGAAGTAAAAGAAAATATGTAGCTTGTTTCATGTTGATTTAAAAACTGCCCAGTATTTTGACATTTTCCCTATTTTATCTCTTAGAACTATCTGCTGACATAAAACATATTAGCACGGGCTGATCAGAAGAGCTGGATTTTGTTACCTATTTGTATGACAATATTACTGTGTTTTCTTCATTGTATAGGTATTTGATTTCCTGAAAAGTACCATATTGAAAGGTTTTAAAGACTTTCAGTTTCAGCAAGGCTCTAAATTTCTACGTGATTTAGTACCACAGCCGCCCTGTGTCTCTACACTGCTGCTTGAAATCATTAAAAACAGGTAATGAAGGATGCTCTTTACACCCAAAAAAGAAAAATTGAGGTTACTAGTGAAACAACAAACTGTATTATAGTTTTGTGATATCAGCTGTTGTTCTCGAGGTTGTATTTGGTGTGGTCAGACATAGAATGAGATGCTCTGTGTGAAGCTAAGGTCAGAGTTATTCCCACAGACATTCAAAATCTATTTGTAGATGATATTATAAATCCTTGGATATCTGCAATGCAATAATAAATAAAATCTACATAGGCATACTGTATCCTATATTCTCTTTATTGTTAAATAAATGAAAGCTTGTATAGCCATTGGGGAAAAATCTACTAAAGACTGGCAATCTTGCACCAGTCGTTAGTGTCGGTGTGCTGGAGAAAGAGGCGCCAGAAAGGCATATCTATGCTAGTTGTGATCTGAAGTAAATTTGAACTGTACTTTAATTATTATTATAGTAAATTTGTTGGGAGTCCATGCTAAAACCCCACCTACTTTCCGCAAAAGTGGCGAGTGTTTCATTGAAATGAAAAAAGTCCCAAAACATTTGACAAAATGCAGTGTGCGCCAATATTTGTGACTTTTTTACCTGCCAGAATCCAGTGCAAATATGTGGGTAAAGTCCTCCCAATGTTCTGTTAAGGAACATTCATGTATCCTTCATGCAAGCTTTTTATACAAACATGCAAATCCCTATTAAACCAACTTTCCAGACCTCAGGACTAAATCCTGTCCCAGAGGAGGCCAAAGGAGGGGATATAACAGCTGCTGCTGTTCTTCTCTGCCAATGTCCCTCTCCACTAGTTAAGATCCCTATTTCAGCCATCCAAGGTGTCTGCTGCAATTTTCTTGCTACTTAATCCATACTTTGCACTGCTCCCTGATTGGCCAGCACTGATCACACAAGCAGTGTGATCAGAGAGCAAATCTAGTACTTTGGTAGTCAATGCCCATTGAAATCAGTAGATGGCCTGTGTAATGCTAGCTAATCTGAGAGGGTCCAAATGAGAAGACATTATATATTATATTCATAAGCCCAATAAAGTATGTAGATTAAAGCACAATATCTTAAAGAAGAAAAAACACTGCCCACTATAATGAGAAACCTGTAGATGTGGTAGTAGTTTTTTGCCAAGCCATTACCACCAAGTGTGAAGAAGACTCTGCTTGTGTTACTTTATAATTTGTGGATGAAGTTTGTTAATATATTCTGTAATGAACAAATAAAAATAATGACTAAAAATCATGTTTTCTGCCACAGTGTGTTTGGTTGGGACCATGTCACCCAAGGGCTTGTGGAGCTTGGCTTTCTCTTAATGGACTCCTACGGGCCTAAAATGATCCCTGGCGCTAAAGTGTCAGAGGCCGCTTCAGGATCACCAAGTCAACAGGCCAGTCAGCTTGGATCCAAAATTTTACTGGAAACCTTCAAGGTGAAGTTTTTGTTATATTGTTCCTCTCTCGCCCATGCCCACATTGTTTTCCTCTCCTGCAAAACTTTAAGACTTGTTTGCTTTATGTTTCTAGGTTCATGAGCCAGTAAGAAGTGTGATTTTCGAGCAAGTTTTGAATCGTGTCATTACCAAGGCGACTATTCCCACAACTCATTTTATAGGTATATTTTCATGTTGCTCATTTGTGGACAATGTTAATAGTAAACACTGCATAGAAGTATAAGGTCAATGCATAAACAATGAGAACTTACAAATGTTTTTCAGAACTTCTATCGGACATTGTATTAGCAACACCTCTTATCATGCAGAAGTCATCCTCTAAACTGACTGCAACATTTGACCATCTCCCCGACTTGCCATTTTCCACAGTTCAGGGTCTACTTAAAGCTTTACAGGTATACAATGAAATAAAGTTGATTTTCTAAGATCAGTCATTTAAAGGGAAATTAACCTAAATCTTTTATGTGCCTTGTGATATTTATGTAACACAAGATAACATCACTTGGTCTGGGAATGCTACTAAATCCTAAAACATGGGCGCTGTGACCTCTTTATTAGCACACTATTTTAGAGCACTGTGTTAGGGCGCCCACCCACTGGCGTTTGCGATTTTCATGCGTGAAAAACGCAGCGTTTTCCGCGGCATTTTCGCGGCTTTTTCGCGCCTTTTCCGTTAATTTACATTGACATTCATGGGTGCATTAAGAGAAAAATAAGGACACATATGCAACGGACAGTTCCTATGTTAAAAATTGCAACGGACTGAAAAAAAAAACGCAAGTGGACAGGAACACATTCAATTCTAATTGCTCTTGAGAAAAAACGCAAAGGAAAAAAAATCGCCAGTGGGTGGGCGCCCTTAGAGAGTGGAAATCGCTGAGCAAAGCCAAAGAGGATTGGTTGGCTCCTAAACAAGACAACATATTTCGGTCACAGATCCGCTCTAATGGGAAGCTCTGAGGCTGATGGCACTACCAGACGCACCGTAGCTAGTGATGCTAATTTGGTGAAGTATGTGCAGGAAATTTGACATGGTAGCTCTTTAAGAAAGATCCTTATTTATGTCATGTGAAAGTCTACAGTAGGAAAAATAAATCTTTTGTGTGAATTTAATGGGAACCTATCACATTAAAAAAGCAGTACATTCTGCAAACAGGAGTAGCTGTGCATATTAATATATAGTTTTTTATTTGTGTCATTGGGGGACACAGCAAGACCTTGGGTAAAGCTGCTACCACTAGGAGGCGGACACTAAGCAAAAAAGTGTTGGCCCCTCCTATTAGCTATACCCCTTTTGCAGGCACGGAGCTAAATCCGTTTTAGTTTAGTGTCCATAGGAGGCAGACCTCCTGCTCTGCAGGTCTTCTGTCTTTTCTTATTTTAGTTTATTATTTTTCCTTTCTTCCCCTCTAGCTGGGAATCAGGGATGAGCTAACTTCCCTGATTGTCCCAAAGTGAGGAGGGCAAACAGTGCTGTATGAGACATACTGATAATCCCTTCTCCAAGAAGACAAAGTGGAACGGAGCAGCACTAACCACTCTGCTTCCTACCAGTCGTGTGATCACCTGAGGTGCCTCCACCAGCTCCCTCGAACTCCAGCATATTCTCACCACTTAAGCCTCCATCACACAGACTTTTTTTTCAGTTTTTAGCGCAGCGCTAAACGCCGTTAGAGGCTTCCATTGTTTTCAATGGACATCCCACCCAGCCTCAGACAACCACTCAATTGCTGCGATTTTCGAGCGGAGTCTGTTCGATTTTTGGGCGTTTAGTTCTTCTCTTCAATGATGAGCGGTGCTAACAGCCGGCAACGGCTGCAGCAAGGCTGCGGCCGAAAAGAAAGTAAAGTAAGAAAGCCTGGCTCAGGTAAGTATGGTGCGATTGCTCCCCCACCTCCATGCTTCACCACCTGTTTATCTCCCAACACTTCTTTTGAGTGTTTTTCAGTAATACTCAGTTAGCGCCCTCCTCTTCCTCCATGGGACTTTTTATCTCTTCTCTCAGGACGTCTCTTGGGAGACCCTTTGTTCCAGCCCTGGCCCCATCACCTCTCGCTATCAGTCCCTTGCTTTCTTTGCAGCCCGCCCATCGTGCTAACTCTAGTCCCTGGACACGTGCGGTCTGTGATCCTCCGCTTCCCCACCCACCAGCACACATCTCTACTGGAGTAGATGACTTCTGACCTCCCCCAACTTCTCTTTTGAAGGACTCTGTTGGCTTAGTGCTGCACCCAACACCTCTGCTGGGCCAGTTCTTCTACATTAGACCCCGACTTCTAGACCATCACTCGCTGACAGAGGAAGGCGGGACTACCTCCGGCCACACTGTTGCAGACATGGCTTGCATTGGGCATACCTGTGGGGGCTCAGTTTCCGCTGGGCTCACTGATGTGGGCAGGTTTTTCTCCAGCCGGATAAGTACTCCTAAGGTCCCAGTCTCTATGCCTATACAGTCACTGCAGGAGGCGAGACTTCCCGGCAGCGTGCTCGTGAGGGGCGGGACTTCATCTCTCCTAATGAGTACCACTATTGGCTGTTGCCCACATCTAGTTTTGTCTCCTTCCTCCTCTGGCACTTGGACCCTCCCTTGGCCTCCCCAACGATTCAACATGGAAGTTGGAGGGACTGACCTAAGCAACCAGCCTCCTTTAGCAGCTTTACAGGAACACCCAGAGCAACCTTCAAGGGATTGCTGATCTTCTGCCGTGGACCAGGTAGGCGCTGTTCTTAGGGGTGTCCTGCCCTGCCCCCCACCCCCATTCCCACATCACCACAGCTCAAAGTCATTGGCGGCCACTCAGAGCATGCCTGAGTGCTTCATCTGGCATGCGACTAGATTCTCCTCAGCCCCTGATGTCACCAAGGTATAATGGACCTCATACTGCCTCCATAACAGTTTTGGAGGTAATACCCTAGCTATGGATTGTCCAGCATTAAGGGCAGCAATGGATCTTTAGGTCATTACCATCCCTCCCTCTTTCAGCATATCTCAGTGTCAGGCAACAGATATGGTGAACCTGTTCACTCAGAACCCTCCATTCAGGCCCATGAGCTCTAAATAGAAGTGGCCGCGGTCTTCCCTTGATCGTATGCCACCATTTATGGTAGCCAATTTTGTGCCTAGCATATTTCCCAGATGATGTTCCAGTCTTCTTGTCCAGTCAATTCTGGGTAGAGGGGAAATCTGTGTCTTTCATTACTATTCACTTATGACCACCATCATTCGTTTCATTACACCCCTTCTATAGGAGGAGTAGCTTGTTATTACAAGACTCTATCTCTAATGACTATGTAATTATGATGAGCATCATCCACTGAATTTCCCTCTTCCTTAGGAAGAGTAATTGTAGTACTGCAATATTCTGCATCAACAATGACTGAGTCCACAATAGGCATATTACAATCTCAGTATTCCAAAGTAAAAAAAAAAGTTTTATTTTGCCTGTCATGTCTTTTGGGAAAAAAACGGAGATTAATTTGATCCATTGGTGGTGACCTTGTATCAGGCTGTCCAACGAGTGCCGAAAACCTTTTTTTATTACTTTGGAATACTTTGATTTTATGCCACTTGGTGAGGAGTTGGCATATACCTCTCAGCGGATCTCCTGATTTAACAGGATACAGATTGACTTTGAAGGTTTCCAACTAAAACTAAAAAGCAAACCAGGACTTCAGAGTACTAGTGCAGTGTTCGCCATATGGCACCCCACTAGACACGGGTAAGTCCCTTTAATTCTTGCATAATATAACCTTCAAAAAGTTAGACATATTCCATACTGTGGAGAGCTGTCCTAATTATTTTTAGATTAAAATCTCAAGGACATAAGGGATTGATATCAGCACTTTATATGGTCATACCCTGTTAACTATTATATGATAAACTGAAATATCACATGCCTGTGTTGTCATCAGAAGATTGGCTAGATGTAATGAATTCACATTTGACGGTATCCCCAGTAGAGATGAGCGAGCGTACTCGGCCATGCCCCTTTTTCGCCCGAGTACCGCGATTTTCGAGTACTTCCGTACTCGGGCGAAAAGATTCGGGGGGCGCCGTGGGTGAGTGGGGGGTTGCAGCGGGGAGTGGGGGGGGAGAGAGAGAGAGGGCTCCCCCCTGTTCCCCGCTGCTACCCGCCACGCCTCCCCCCGGCGCCCCCCGAATCTTTTCACCCGAGTACTGAAGTACTCGAAAATCGCGGTGCTCGATCGAGTAATTACTCGAAATGAGTACGTTCGCTCATCTCTAATCCCCAGCTATTAATAACAAGTTATACATTATACACCAACCATATCGTACCTTTGATTACATAAATGTAACCAGCCGAATATTTGATAAACTACTTTACCTAGGGAAGGGGCACTAATTGCTTTCAAGAACCTGTTAACACAGCGTAATCCGCCCTGTCCCTTTCACAACACACACACACTCTGAGGTGAGCTTACCTTTCTTTCCTGCTATACTGTTCTCCTTTCACATCTAGTTTTGGAGAGTTGTATCTGCCGAAGGCTAAGAGTGTCTTTCTTTGGTAGTAGCAATTTCACTGGAATGCTAGCACTTCCTTGACATTTGGCAAGGGCTTTGACCATGCTAACATTAAAACTGCTTCCCATGCTTTATATCTTTCTATGTTCTACAGGATACATTCCTTCTCATCCTTTGGTGGATCTCTTGGTTACATATGTTTCCAGGTGGTAACAGACTGATCGCACTCGCTCTTCCTTTTTCCCACCCCTTCGGAACTGCTTTGGAACGTCCTAAGGTCTTTATGTGTCTTTCAGTGACACGGATGAGAAAACAGGATTTTTGTTACTTACTGTAAAATCCATTTCTTGTCACGTTCACTGGGGACACAGCACCCAACAGGTCTTTATTCTTTTAGAGCTCTGGTCGCCTCTGAAGGCAACCTCAGTCTTTTCTGACTCTTACATGGTAACATGTGTTATCTTGTCATGGTCTGGATTATCTGAAGGCATGTGTTATTTTGTGTTTTTCCTACTGCTATTGTACAGATTAATTTAGCTCTGTGCCTTCAGAAGGGATATAGCTGGTAGGAGAAGCGCTTTTTTGCTTAGTGTCCGCCTTTTAGGGGCATCAGCTATACCCAAGGTATTGCTGTGCTCCCCAATGAACGTGACGTGAAGTGGATTATACGGTAAGAAACAAAATTCCTGTTTTTTTGGGGGGAAACTATTCAACACCACTTAAATTTTATTCACATATATTTCTGCTTATTCTGAGCATAGAGTAGACCGTCCTATCAGTGATTGACAGCTATCTTATGTCCTTATGTATTCTGCTGGCAGGCTCAAGAGTCTGCAATTCAATTCCGAGTAACCGACTACTTGGGCGAAAAGATTCGGGGGGCGCCAGGGGTGAGCGGGGGGTTGCAGAGGGGAGTGGGGGGAGAGAGAGAGCTCCCCCCTGTTCCCCACTGCTACCCCCCGCTTCACCACGCCGCCCCCCGAATCTTTTCGCCCGAGTAGTCAGGTACTCAGAAAAAGCGGTGCTTGAGTGCAAAAACGCCCTAAACGAGTAAGTTCGCTCATCTCTATTCACCTCACCTATCTTTTCCTGGCTCCTGCAGTCCGGAGGGGGGAGGGGGGGCACCTCACCTCCAGCTGGCTGATTCTTCTGCTTCCTGTGAGGTTACGTACATTCACAGGTAGTCTCCTTCCTGCAGGGCAATGTACGCTACGTCACAGTTCACAGCCCAGCACGGGGAGTGCTAAGCTATTGCAGAGACTGCGCACGCGTGCTGTCTCTGCAATAGATCAGCATTACTTCCTAGCCACTGAACACTACGTCACAGGGATGTGACCTTCACTGACCTGCAGGAAGAAGAATGTGAGGAATGCCAGCTTTATAACAAGCTGGCCGGCTGGAGGTACACGACCCGGGGCACTGCAGAAGCTCAGGGAGGAGAAGATGCAGTAAGGAGACTGCCTGTGGAAGAATAGGTGAGTGTAGAATTTTCTTTTTAATGACAAAACCCCTTTAAGTTGGGGAGAGAATTGGGGGATCAGAGCACTTATCCTACCAGCCTCTAGTAGTGTTGTTGATCAGCTCTGGTGTTTTGGTAACAGAGGGTTGTCCAAGCCCCAAATTCTATATTGTACTTCTAAGGGTGGCAGTAAAATGTAAAGTACTGCATAAAACGAATACACTGTGTTATATTGGCTCATTTTAACTGGAAAAAAGCAGTGCATAAAAATAACGGTAGTTTGGAAAATACAAGGATGTAGGAAATGTTTGCATTATCTCTCACTAAATCAGCTTTGTGTCTTGTCTTTACAGCCAGTCTTGAAAATAAATGTATCTGTGAGGGACAATGTCATCCTTGTTCTGAGGAAGGCGATGTTTTCAAGGTATGATTGTTTTTTAATGTACTAATTTAATACTTAAAGGGGTTGTCCCGAGGCAGCAAGTGGGTCTATACACTTCTGCATGGCCATAATAATGCACTTTGTAATATACATTGTGCATTAATTATGAGCCATACAGAAGTTATAAAAAGTTTTATACTTACCTGCTCCGTTGCTGGCGTCCTCGTCTCCATGGTGCCGACTAATTTTCGCCCTCCGATGGCCAAATTAGCCGCGCTTGCGCAGTCCGGGTCTTCTTCTTTTCTGAATGGGGCTCCGTGTAGCTCCGTGTAGCTCCGCCCCGTCACGTGCCGATTCCAGCCAATCAGGAGGCTGGAATCGGCAATGGACCGCACAGAAGCCCTGCGGTCCATGGAGACAGAGGATCCCGGTGGCCATCTTCAGCAGGTGAGTATGAAGACGCCGGACCGCCGGGATTCAGGTAAGCGCTGTGCGGGTTGTTTTTTTAACCCCTGCAGCGGGGTTGTCTCGCGCCGAACGGGGGGGGGGGGTTTAAAAAAAAAAAAAACCCGTTTCGGCGCGGGACAACCCCTTTAAAGAGGTTGTCCTGAGGCAAAACATCAAAATTTTACATTAGCCCATTCCCCCTATCACCCCCCGGCATAAAATAGCATTTTAAAGCGGTTTTTAAACAGCTTGCTACTCACCGGTGTCATGAAAGATGAACTTATAAAATTCTTCTCCCAAGATGGCCGCCAGTCTTTTCCCAGGGATGCACTGTGGTTTTCTCCCATGGTGCACCGTGGGTCTTCTTCCATGGTGCACCATGGGCTCTGTGCGTTCCATTGCCGATTCCAGCCTCCTGATTGGCTGGAATCGGCACACGTGACGGGGCGGAGCTACGCGATGACGCGTAGAAGGGGGCGGAGCCAGAACGCCGCTCGTGCCCGGACTGACCAGAAGAGAGAAGACCCTTCTGCGCAAGCGCGTCTAATCGGGCGATTAGATGCTGAAATTAGACGGAGCCATGGAGACGGGGACGCCAGCAACGGAGTGGGTAAGTGAATAACTTCTGTATGGTTCATATTTAATGCACGATGTATATTACAAAGTGCATTAATATGGCCATACAGAAGTGTATAACCCCACTTGCTTTCGTGAGACAACCCCTTTAATGTTGTTACTTGATCATCTGTACCTGGTGTATTTATTTAGGTTGGGCATGTTCATACCACATGGTATTTATCCAGAAAATCTTCCAACCTATAGTATGTAACTAAGGCATATACAGTAGTATGGCATGCGTTGATTCCTGACTTCAATAGCCAGTAAAACAGTGCAGTATACCATGCTCTGCATGTTTTGCAGGAGCCAATTGTATGGAAAACCATAGTATGCAGCTACATACAGCCGGAACCTGTATTAAATGGATAGTCTTTTGGCATTTGTTAGGGCCATAGGAGACTATGAATATGTTTGATGTATATGTCAGAAGCATATTGCACATATGCCATAACATTGGTGTGATCAGAGCTTTAAATGTATAAAGAAAGCTGTGGGGACTACTACAAGCTGAGCTGTTTACATGTTCTGCACCAAATTTATTATGTATTAGGCACTTTTTATGGCTCCTAAAGTTTTGAAAAGTATCTAGAAAAAGGACCATCTACGAATTGCTGTACAATATGCGGTTTTACATGATTCTATAATGGATGTCTTCAAACAAAGGTTGGACAAATATCTGTCTGGGATGATTTAGTGAATCCTGCATTGAGTTGGGGGGTTGGACCCGATGACCCTGGAGGTCCCTTCCAACTCTACCACTTGCTGTGCCTGACATGTCAAGCAAGTGTCATAAAATGGTCACTTTTTATCTGTCTGATCTATATTTACCATATCAAGCAATAGTACATAATAAATCTGGAGACTTTTCTTACAAGCAGATATTGATGAGAGAGGGATATAAAGACAGACAACAACATGGTAGAAAGTCTGTGTCCTAAAACACAGCATAGCCTGAAGAACTTACAACCTTGAGGAAAGAAGGGAAGGGGGGGGGGGCATAAAACCTTTAAATGTCTGAATGCTTTAACATGTTTTCCAAAAAAGGTTATGGACATCAGTGGTAGAAATGGTTAGGGTCATTAAAGATAATGCAAATCCACAAAACAAGTGAAACCGCAAAATAACAACTCCTATAAGGGCAGAATGATGAACCACTTGGTGTTTTCTGCCATCGTGAAGGCAAAGACATATGTAGTGGCCATGCCAGCTTTTGTTTTTACTGCAACTCTGTGGCTTTCATATTGTTTGCCCACACGGTTCTGCTAACTAATTGTGATTAGTCACTTAGATGCCCGGAAGTCTGCTGTCGCTGGTTTCCTGCTCTTGCTTAAGAATTTTAAAGTCCTTGGGAGCTTGTCCTCTTCTCAATGCAGCCAAGCCATTGGTGCGAGCCAGGTAACTTTACTTGTGTCTTTTGTCTTTTCTACAGTTCTAGATTGTCATAAGCTTACAATGTGCTCTATACCTGGCAGGTGCTAGTAGATGTCCATGCTCGCTATAACTCAGCTGCCAATGAAGCTTTTTGTTTGGAAATACTGGGATGTCTTAGAAGATGCTTGAGTCAGCAAGAAGACATTAGACGTATTCTTTATGAGGTAAGTGATCTTTCTATTATCTTATGTTTTTTAGCAGTTAATTTTTCCCCCCTTTTAACAAAACCAAAGACTTAGATCACATTTGCTCACTTTTTGTTAGGGTTTTTATGAAGTTATTCGACGGAACTCCCAGTTAGCGAGACCCATCATGCACACACTTGTGGCTCAGGTATGATAAGCTTCAAGCTGTTTATGAATTGATAGACATGAAGAAGGAAGCTGTTAATGTCATTCTGTATGGGCAGAGTGACAGAGGCCAATATTTTCAGATATTTACTGTTTAGAGATGTAATCATGTTACACAACTATCCTATACTTTGGATGCCATTCCTTTCTGTACACTTTCTATATTTTGCTTAGTTAAAGAGGTATTATGAACCAGAGCCTGACTTGTTGCCACCGTTGATGCTGGAGAAGTGTATCACTGCCCAAAAGGAACTAATAATACTGCTTGAACCTTTGGTAAGTGCTGAAGGCAAACTAGTGATCTAGCTTAACCGCTTAAGGATTCAGACGTTTTTATTTTTCATTTTTGAGTTTTCCTCCCCACTTTTAAAAAGTAATAACTAATTTATTTATCCATCAACATAGCTGTCTGAGGGCTTGTTTTTGCGGTACTATTTAATGTACCATATAATGTTCTGAAAAACTTCTAATAAATTCTAAGTTGAGTAAAATGTAAAGCAAACGACGTACCGCCATCTTGGGGGGGGGGGGGGAAGGTTTTTTTTACGGTTTACACACTGTAGCAAAAATGACATGATACATTTATTCTATGGATTAGTATGATTACTTTCAGAAGGCCCCCAGCTGGCATTGTGACTGAACAGCACCCCGCGATCTCATTGTGGGGAGCTGTTCGGGACCCCTTAACTCCAGTTGGGGCATTTAAATACCCCTGACAGAATTGACGGCAGTATTTAAAGGGTTAACAGCTGTGTCCCCCAATGGATGTGACAAGAAAGAGATTTTACGGGAAGTGCAAAATACATTTTGTTTTGTGAACTGTATTTTTGTTACGTTATAACCAAGTGCTCTGACAACCACCAGCGAAGTCTCCATCCCTCCAGTTGTGGAAAAAAGGACGAGCAATGTTATGTGCATAGTGTGTTGCTATAAATTACTGGACAGGGCAATGTGTGTTGTGCAGTACATTTTCCAGTGGCAGATGCCCTTCCTTAGTGCAGATTCTGCTCATTAGTGGCTGGTGGTTTTGTACCCTCCTATGCTGCCATTACTGCAGGTCCTGCTGTCATTAAAGGTGACAGACCTATGTGAGACCTTAAAGTATGAATATAAGAACGGCATGCGAAAATCAGGCTGAGGGCTTATACTATTTAAGGCAGGCTATATTAATGGAAAATGGAATGTCATGGGCTGTCTGCATTGCCATCTCTTGGTCACTGCTCAGTGGTTGTCCAGTTGATCGTGAGTGGCTTTTGGCCACCCTTCATCTGATCTAATAGTTATAGTAACATGCTTACACTTTGTTTATACTGTGTTTTGCCTAGCAAAGCGATCTTGGATAACAAATCTATCTGTGTTACTTTTCTCACTTCAGGCACACTTGCTGAGCAGTATTCACAGCTGCGTAAGTTGGTATAAAGAAAGGAGCAGTTTACTACAGGAAAGAGGAATGGATGATAACGACGATGAGTACTATTTAGGATGTCAACAAGAAATTGATGAGATAATGGAATCCATAACCAGGAGAATGATCAAATGTGATTTAGAGGAGTTTGAACTGGTAATGTTTCTGATTAAAAGGAGAAATACTTTAAAGGCTTTTAAAGTGCTTTCCAATCTCAGCAAGTCATAGCCGTGATGGTAATATGCTTCTGTGCGGGATGGCTAGGAGTACAGAAACGGCTGAATGGGCTCTCATGGTTTCTATACCTCCCATAGAAGTGAATGGGAGCTACGTAAGTAGTGTAGCACAGCCCGCTTGGCTGTCTCTGTAATTCTAGCCACGATATACAGCTGGGTTGAGATATATACTGTACCAGAAGTGAAACTCCTATATCAGCAATTCATGGCATATTCTGTGGCTATGCCATAAAAGTCTGAGATGGGAATACCCCTTTAAGGCCTCCTTCACACGGGCGACAACACATCGCTGCGAGAATATCGCGCGACTTTGTAGCATCACGTGCGAGGATTTTCGGGGGGGGGGGGGGGGGCGGCTTGAAATATAAGCTCTTCCCCGAAAATAAGCTGTAACTAAAGGAGGAAAAAAAGTATACATCACCTATTCCGCGCTGTCCGGGGCGCAGCCGCAGCTTCTCCCCAGATGCCGGCACTGGTCTTCTTCATCTTCTGGCCAGGGATTGAAAAATCCCTGGCTGCTGGAAGCGCTGGCTGTGATTGGCTGACACTTAGCCAGTGCGCTTCCAGGAGGCGGGGATTTTTGAATCCCCGGCCAGAAGAGAAGAAGATCAGTGCCGGCACCTGGGGAGAAGCTGTGGCTGGGCTGACAGCTTGTCTAAGGTGATGTATGTGTGTTTTTTCCCCCCTTGCAGTTAGGGCTTAGATTTGCTACTGTCAAAGTTGCATCGCATGGCATGCAAACCGCGTTTTCGTGCGATGCGATGCAACAGAGAGGAAGGCTCCATAGGGTAACATGGGCTACAAAACCTCGCGTGTCGCGGGCATATCGCCGGACCTGCGAGGTTTGTGTGTCGTTTTGTAGCATGCTACAAAACATCTCATGTGTGAAGGAACCCATAGGAAACCATGGGCTTCTCATGCATGCGATTTGTAGCATTGTAGCAACGCTACAAAATCACGCGACTTTGTCGCCCGTGTGAAGGAGGCCTAATGCTTGTATTTGAAGGTGTTTTTTTCTGCTATCCATTCCACTACCAGTGTTTGTAGCCACTTTTGCAGGCACTCTTACCTCTTGGCTGACTACTGTGTCCCAGAAAGCCATTGCTCCTTCTGTAGCTAGATTTATTTGAGCATGATGTTCACCATGTTGTGGTCTTCCTTCCCATCTAGGACAAGTCGGCTGACTTTTCTTTGTCATCTGGAGTTGGGATGAAAAATTATAACTATGCCGTTCTGGTTATGGGAGTTTGTGAGGTGCTAATAGAGTACAACTTTTCCACAGCAAACTTTAGGTAAGAATTAAATTATAGGATTTTTTGTAAATATTGCTTGTTTGCCATGCGTATTCTGTGTTTTGTATCGAGCTGGGTAACTTTCAGGTTGTCTATTGGAAGTTCAAAGCAACATCCACCAAGACAGCAGAAAATCATGAAATATTCCATTGTACGTTTTATCGTCATAACAAGCGATCACACAGTAAAATTTGAAGTTAGCAACAGACCCGGAGAAACATCCACATTCCTTGGCTTACTGATAGCTTCCCATGGTCCAATCCGGCCCTTTCAGATCCATGCGGGGTAATGGAGATACACTGTTGTCTGTTTAAGGGGGTCTCCTGCCTTGGATGGGCGGCTTTTTCTAGTCTGTGCTGCATTCCTGGGCAGTTTCGACGACTTTGGTCCTTCTGACCTTTTGCAATCTTTACTGGTGGTGCCAGCCACCTGACAATAATTCAAGCACCGCTTCTGGTGCCCCTGTATGTCACAGGGTAGAGACCGTTCCCATCGCATGTGTGTAGGAAAGGTGTTCAATGTTAGGCAATCATCAGCGGCTGACATGCTATTGGCCTTGACTTTACTTCCGAGTGTGGGACTTCTGTTCCTGATAACCGGATATGCCTCTGCTTTCTTGTGCCTCTCCTATGTCCAGCACGCCATTTTATCTGCGACTCCTATTGCTACACAGTTCGGGGGGCTTCCCAGACCCAACTAAGACCTATCCTAGGCAGGTTCTTGCCACCCTAGCCCACCTGTAAGCCCTCAGCCTGCCTCTGCCACAGTATGCACAGTTGCAGTTTGACATTTTCCCATTCTAGGCATACAACTACAATGTCGGATTCTAGGGGTGAATACAGTAAACAGAGTTCTGCCATTGGGATGCACTTTGCATCCTGCCATTGTTGCACCAAATTTTCATGTGCCCCTTTGCACAAACTGCCTGCTTTGTAGACCAGTCAACTAACTTGTCCCAGTGACATCCGCTGCCAAGACCTTACAGGGCATTTTCCCTTTCAGTGGCACTTTCAGACCTTATTCAAGACTTCAGGCCATTGTGGAGATGCTGGACAGGACAGCCAGACAGAACCTGACTGAAGTAGTCTGATGCTGAGGAATCGCTCCTATCAGAATGTACATGTGGCAGATCCAATAAATGACTATGGTCTCCAAGATCGCACGGTCACACTCTGCCTTCCTTTGCCTCACTTCCGTCCACAGCATCCCACTCCATGATTCCCTACAGGGACAGCTCTCGCTTTGAGGGCGAAATATCAGATTTTGTCTCTTCCTTAGATGAGAAGCGGTCATCCAAAGTTTCCGCCGTGGTAGACAATCTCATGGAGACAGTTTAACAGACACTTCATGTCAAGGTCCAAAAGTCCTTTGCCCATGCAGACTACTTCTCCTTCCGACATCCAGATGTTCGCATAAGACATTCCCCACTCGAGCGAAATTTGGGGGTGTCATGTCCAAGGAGTGGTCTGTTCCGGATAACAGTTTTCTCATCCCTAATATATTAATTCCCTTAGAAATAGGTTAAAAAGTGGTCCTCTTCCCCACTGGTGGATCCTCAGGTGTCTCGCCTTCACAAATGCACTACTCTGCCCCTGGCAGATGCACCAGCTTTCAAGAACCACCATGATAAACGGTTGGAATCCTTTGCCAAATCATTTTTTGAGAAGCCCTCTTTTTGCCTCATCCTAGGCTAGAAGGGCTTCCTCTGAATGGGTGAAACAATGCACCTACCATTCTATCTGGTGCTCCTCAGGAAGAGGTGGCTGAACTTGCTCTTCAGTTTTCTCAGGCAGGCAAGTTCATCGGCGAGGCTTCCTTGGATGCTGCCAGGCTGTAGCTCGTTTCCCCACGCTTTTCATGGCATTCTGCCACACACTGTGGCTAAAATGTTGGTCTGCAAATACCACTAAAAGGGCTTTAACCAGACTGCAAAATCACACGATTTTTGTAGTGATGCGACATCGCTACAAAACGCATGTATGGGAAGCCCATAGTTTCCAATGGGTTCTTTCACATGTGCGATGTTCTGTAGCCTGAAATAACCCATTGGAAACCATGAACTTCACATACATGTGTTTTGTAGCCGTGTGAAACAGGCCTAAGGCTCAAGAGAGATGTTTCCTAAAACGTAGGTACCCATCTTTCCCAGGTTAGAATTAAACCACCTGGTATTAGTGTTATCACCCATCCGAAAGCACGGTCACCTGGACATTGGTGGATAGACCAATATACTTTGATCAAACTATATACTAAGAACCTTGTGTGGCTATTTTATGTGGCTAGTATGTGCATTACAGTTATGTATTTTTCTGATAAAAAATGTATTTGACTGCTGTTATCATGTGTTTCTGCCTGTGAATGCCTTAGTTTACAAGTCATGGGTGTAATGGTTCCTTTTTCAACATTTCCTGCAGCTGGTTTTAATCCCCTAAAGACCAAAGTGCTGCCAACATTATCTTTGCTGATTTTGTTTTTCTGTGACATATTGGGATATTTTTTAATACCTTTTTTCACAGAAGATTTTTTTCCAGTTTTTTTGTTAGTGGTAATGTAAAAAAATCTCTACTACACATATCCTCAGTGCAAAGAAAGAAGATAAATGACAGGTACGCGGGGACGTCAGCCGGGCACAGGGTCTGATTTCGCTGCCAGCTTCCGCATGCAGAATCTGACCTGTTTGTGTGTAGGCGGCCTTACTGGGGCATCCATAAGAGCAGCATCCCTAGGGGCCTTGATTACAGGAAAAACATCCCCTTAAAGTAATATTAGTTACTGTGTAAGCTGGGCTTAGGTCTGCTAAGACCCCACAGCTTTGACTTACTGGGTCGCTGATGACTACAGGAAATGGTATTGCTGCTTCCTGTATTCTCTTCATAGAGCTTATTGAATGCCATCTAGCCTGCAAGAGAGAAGGCAGAAGCAGTAAAAAAAATAAACGACTTTTGCCTTCTCCTCCAGTTCCTTGGCTGTCACTGACAGCTGAGAACCCAACCTGCTCCTGCTAGGAACAGGAACTTGAATTCTGCGCTGTATTTTTACTATGGCGCAGGATTAAAGCCCAGGACCAAGCACCGTATATTTATGGCGGTTGGTCCTAAACGAGTGAATTTCTTACATAGCCCTTTTAATTTGTACATCTTTGTTTCCAGTAAAAGTAAATTTGAAGACATATTGGGACTATTTAAGTGCTACAACAAACTGGTTGACATCTTAAAGGAGAAATCTGCAAAAGGAAGATCATCAGGCGGCAGTAAAGCATACAGAAGCTTGTTGTCTACGGGATTTGTTTCCACACTTTTAACAGCTTTATTCAGGTATGTTCTTTTCTGTAAATGCACAGTCAGTCTTTTTTCTCAGGTATTATGATTGCCTGTCCTGAAAAGCCCCAGAAAGTAATTCGGACTACTTGCTTTACATTTTCATTAACCCCTTCCCACTATAGGATGTACATTTACGTCTTGCAGCATCAGGGTATGTATGGAAAAACTATGAAAAAGTCGGATGCATTCCAAAATAGTACCAACACAAACTACAGGACTATAGATGGCAGAATGTCATTTTTGTTTTTCATTTTACTCCACTTAGAATTTTTTTAGTACATTATATGGTGCATTAAATAGTACCATTGAAAAATACAACTCGTCCGCAAAAACGATCCCTCATACAGCGACGTCAATGGATAAATAAAGGACAATCACAGAAAATGGCCGTTACTTACTGAGTGAGGAGTGCATATAGATGCATCCTCCTCTCACCATGCAGGTAGCTGACTACCAAATGGAGGAGCCAATAACACCTGTGCGGGACACCGATGAGACAGCCACTCACACTGCCTCCTCATAATGAGGGGGGTGGATGCTTGGTGTACACTCCCACACATAGTGGATACAGGGTGCCAGACCATTCTGATATATGTAGTTCACCATGCAGACCAGCAACCTATTAATGACGCCATGATGATTCAAAAAATGGAATGTCAGAAAAAAATCCGCGCTCAAAAGTAAACTAAGGACAGGTTCACACGTGGGTAATGATTAGGTATAACACTTACTTGAAAGGAGGGGGGTATGATGTACAAATGCCCCCTCCTCAGAGTGTCCTCCACAAAGTATAAAGCTATGCTCCAAGGTGCATAGTAATAATCCAGAAGTTGTAGTCAAACGAAACTTTTAATAAGGCAACGCGTTTCGGTGCAAAACAAGGCACCTTTCTCAAGCCATACAGCGCTGAGCCAATCAGGGGGCAGGTCTGACTCACACCCCCTTCACACCCACTGCAGGCCGGCCGCGGGGAACTCCGACTGCCGGGAGCAGGTGAGTATGTATATATATATATATATTTTTTTAGCACATTTATGGATGAATTGCAGGGAAGGGCTTATATATTTAAGCCCTTCCCGACAATTCATCCCACACTCGCCCGCAGCGCATTGCTTTCAATGGAGCCGCTGTATTGCCGGCTCCATTGAATGCAATGCGCTGGACAGCTCCGGCCCGTTTCTAATGAAACGCGGCTAGGAGCAGATTTTCGGGCGATTTTCGGGCACCGGTCACGCGATTTGCGGATGCGCATCCATCATGCGATCCGCAAATCGTGCGAAAAAACGCCGTCTGACTAAGGCCTCACAGTGCTGGCGGCATACTATGTGTGTCCCAGGAGCACAGTGTTACCTGAGATTACTTATGTTACTGTTAGATTTTGGGATAACACCTTTAAGTGTCTTAACTACTTTGCAGAGACAACTTGAAGGTCCGTGAGGAAAGTCTCAGCGTTCTTCGATCCAACCTAGATTTCATGAGATATGTTGTCGGCATTGCACTACAGAAAATTCAGCAATTGAAGGAGACTGGGGTCACTGATGGACCTGATGGTCAGAATAGTGAGAAGATGTTCCATAGCATCTGTGAAATAACCAAGTAAGACCAGGGGCGCGCCTTACTGAAGGGTGCTGCCGCAGATAATGCTTGTCCTGTAACTGTAAGGACCTGAAAAATATATCAGAACTCCACAAACTGACAAATCATTTAAACTCTCGCCATCTGCCTACACAGGGTGTTATTGTGGAGATATACCTCAATACCATGTGCCGCTGAGGATTCTGGGAAAAAGGACAAAGGGAAGAACATCTCTTTGCTGTGCTTGGAGTGTTTGGTGCAAATATTTAACACTATCCAGCTACACTATCAGCCAAAGATCTCGCAGTTTCTTGCTGCTTTGGGTAATGTATTTCTCATTGTTTTCATGCAGCCAGCTATCTAGAAATGGTTGATTTCATTGAGGTTGCCATTCTTTGTCCAGGACCTTGTATGGCAATATCAGATGTTTTTATAATGTATTCCAGTTGTGGTCAACCTCCCACATTTGTAGGTTCCCATCACAGTTATATTCTTACATACACCACAGTGCAAGGGAATATCCAACATGCAAAGGTAGGCTAATGTTTACATCTGCGCTGGAGGCTCAATTTGGAGCCTTTGGTGTAGATCTGGCACAAAATATCTGACAAAATAGTGCAGCATACTATGCTATTTTGTCCGATAAAATATAGCAAGGCTTGCTGAATCCGACACTTCGTTTTTTTTTCAGTTGTCCAGCTTCTAGGACGAAGCCAAACAGAACGTACAGCACTAGTGTGAACCTGGCTGTAGTTTGTATTCAGTTTATTGCTGCCATTAACCCTTTCCAATCCACTGTCTGATGTCTAAAGACATTATGATTCAAGGCTGTACAGCTCCGATGTTGGAAGACGGCCATCGGGGCTCTCTTACTGTATATTGCCAGCTGTCAGAGCCTATCCAATGTGGCACCTCATGTAGTACTGGCTTTAGCCAGCAGATAGCGCCATTGTATAATGGCGGAAAAAGAGTAAGCTCCCTAGGGAATCCAGGATACAAATTGGATTGGAAAGGGTTAACAGGCAGATTTAAATGGAAAGATTTTAGCTAACAACCTTATAAACCATGTACAACTTTTTTGCAGGTGTATGCTCTGAGGACAAATCTATTTCCCATACTTGAGCTTTACAATCCTCCATTTGTACCACATGCATATAGCAATATTTATAATTTGCAAAAAAATTAGCTGCAAAATTGCAGTTTATTGTTAATTGTGGGATAATCTGACATTCATACTACGCTTAGGATATGGAGCTGCCATCTATCACGCTATGCTCTTATTGCGCATTAAACCTGCAAACCACAGTTAGCAAGCCTATGAATTAACCTTTTGTAGGCCTTCTTGACCGTTTACTGTCTCCTTTACTTCTCTATATCGATGTACTATGCATTTCTAGATGACGAAGATGAGGAGGAAGCTGGAGCTGTAAACGTCTTGGAAAAAGCATCTTCGCTGATTACACAGTTTCAGGTAGGTTTTCAGTGTGCATCTACTGTTTATTTTTGCATAAAGAAGAGTATCTGTTACTTTGGGGTTCTGATAAAGGTCCATGTACCAACATGGTGTGTGGTTCTGTTAAAAAGTGACTAAATGTTCCACAAAAAGTGCACATAGGTGTAAACCTGGTCTTGGTGATGAGAAAAGACTTGCTTCCTTTTTTGTTGGTCTGCAGTTTCCCATTTACATCTACGTTTTCTTCGCAGAGATCCCTTAGGATCCAACTAGACTCTGGAGAAGACGAATTTAATAGCAAAGAATCCGTGCTGTTAGTCAATATCCTGTTTACTTTGTACAGGTTTCTGGACTCATCTTCTCAGCAGGTCAGTTTGTATGTAATGAACATTCAGGTCATATCTACACTTTTGTTACAGAGTTTCAGTGCACATTCTGCAATTAACAGTACAATACATGAAAATGAGTTCTAAGAACCCCATCAGTATATACAGGAATAATCTGCATGGAATTCAGGGCATGCTGCTTTTTATATTAGGGGATTTAGCAGATTTTTGCAAAGCATAGGGTGTCATCTAATGTATATCTTCAGCAAAATCTACGTGTAATGCATGGAAAAAAACTCAGCCTTTGTCTACTGCTCTGAAGTTAGAATGTAATCGATATGCTTTTTTCTTGCTTATGTACATCTAGAAATTATATCTGTGTTGCAGTTTGTACAGATGCTGTCATGGACTATGAAAATTTGTAAAGAGACAGATCTCGGTAAGAATGGTTCATGTGATACAAGCTAAATGCAACGATGATTTGTGAAAATATTTGTATGAGCATTATTATATTTCTGCATAATGTATTACTGTAAATACTCATCTTTGAGGAGGCTTTTGTTAGTTGCTCTTTGCTTTTCATCTGTTTGTAAGGCTGCCTGCAGTAGGCCGGATCGGATCCGGCTACGAGAATTCTCGCAGTGGGACCCGACCAAAGCGTCTGCAGAGAGCAGCGTGGTACTCACCCGCTCCCGCGGCCCCGGCTGTTTGATGTGCCGGCTGCCGGGCAGCTGGCGCATGCACAGACCGGAGTCGGCGGCCTGGGAGTGAGATTTCTGTGCGGGGCATGCCACGATTTGTTGCAGACAAATCGCGGCCACCTGTGTTTGTAAACGCAATCCTATTCACGCCGCGGAATTTCCGCCCGTCTGCAGGCGGCCTAAGAGTTAGTTTTTAATGTACATAAAGCTTTTTTATTATATAATATAATAAAAATGCAACATTGTAATTTTTCACTGCTTGCTGTCTGTGCTCAGTTCTTCACAGAAGAGAGATCAAAATGTTAACAATCCATGCACCTATTTTAGTTGGACTTGATCAGAATACGTTAAGGCTGCGAATACACATAACTTTTCTCCACTACAAAATCCCTTCCTTAGGAGGAGTACTTGTAGTACGGTGGAGCTCGGTATTTGACGTGATTACACAATTATGGTGGCCATTGTCCACCTATTTACCTCCTCCCATGGTGGGAGTAACTGACATGACTGCAGTGATATCAAGCAGTGTCTGTTCTTATTGCCCCCTTTTATAGGAGTAGTAACTAACGTACTGCGAGCCTATATTCCTTTTTGACTAGACTATTCTGTTGAGCTGCATCCTCCCTGTTATTCCCACTTTATCCTCCCTCTTTGGAGGGAACAGTTGTGTACGGCTACCCTGTAAGGTAGTGAGCGCCATCTCATTCAGTATCATTATCTCCGTCATACGAACAGTAGCTGTTTTGCCCCCAGTTTTTGTACGGTATATCGTTGTGCAGTGCTTGTCACCATCACAGAGAAACTTTCTTCCTTTGTGAAGGAGCATTTATATTACTGTGTGATCCTTCCCATAGGAAGAGTTCTTACTATCTTCACTTTTTATGAAGCCTTTACACTGGTGAGTGTCAATGCCCTACATCTCTCCTCTCATAGGGGTAGAACATAGACTCTGCAAAATATCTGATGGTGGGTTTCTTCCGTCGTGTCTATTGCCTTCATTGGGCATACAATTTTTTAGGCCCCACCCAGGGTGATTTGTTTGTCCTCTCTTAGGAGCCTGGAACAGAGACTTGGAACATCCTTAGCTCTTCCAAGAGGTCTATTTCCCCTCTAAGGGGTTTTCGGTCATCCAAAAGAAAACACAACACTACGGCTGTATCTGCGGCATCCAACATACTGTGCCAAACTAAGTACCACGTTACAACTCTACTAACATTCTACATTCAAGTGCTGCCAGCTGGAGGGCCAGCTTCAACTGTCGAGAGCAGAGTAGTCTATTGCCTGGGTCCTGCTGTCCTAGAGAAGGACAAGATGGATTTTTAATTTTTTTAAATGTATTTATTTTTTAGCTTTGGTTCTGCCATGGTTGTAGTTAGCCCTTTCCTTGCTAGTAGCAAACCAGGGAACACACAGCACTTTACCTTTTGTCATTCTCGCCTATTCTTTTGCCGTGTTGTGGATCAAATCTGTTTTTCCTCAACCTACCTTGATTCTGCCTACTGCCACCTTGTCTATCTGTTTTCAGCGTACTTGTTAACCCCTTAGTGACGGAGCTTTTTGCTTTTTTCATTTTTGTTTTTTTCCTA
This sequence comes from Eleutherodactylus coqui, assembly GCF_035609145.1. Lineage (NCBI taxonomy): Eukaryota > Metazoa > Chordata > Amphibia > Anura > Eleutherodactylidae > Eleutherodactylus > Eleutherodactylus coqui. Next base: position 246,455,702 of record NC_089838.1, read on the forward strand.
CTCCCTTTTAAAAAATCATAGTTCCTTTATTTATCCATCGACGTCGCTGTATGAGGGCTTGTTTTTTGCGGGACGAGTTGTATTTTTCAATGGCACTATTTATTGTACCATATAATTTACTGAAAAACGTTTAAAAAATTCTAAGGGGAGAGAAATGGAAAAAAACCCCGACATTCCACCATCTTTCGGTGCGTCCTGTTTCTACGGCGCACAAACTACAACAAAAACAACCTGATATTTTTATTCTATGGGTCAGTACGATTACTACGATACCAAACGTATATAGTATTTTTTTTGCTGTAGTACGGTTTTTAAAAAAAGATATTTAATTTTTTTCAATTATTTTCTGCGGTCATTTTGCGCGCGCAATAACTTTTTAATTTTTTCGTTGACGTAGTTGAGCAAAGGCTCATTTTTTTGCGGGATGTCCTGTAGTTTCCGATAGTATTTGGAATACATATGACTTTTTGATTGCTTTTTATTGCGTTTTTTCTTGGAGACAGGGTAACTAAAAAAGTGTATTTCTGGCGTTCCTTATTTTTTTTTTCGGTCGACGTTCACCATGCAGGAAAAATAATGAGCTACTTTGATAGATCGGACTTTTACGGACACGGCGATATCAAATACATATTTTTATATTATGATTTAGATTTTTTAGTAATTGATATGGCAAAAGGGGGGTGATTTAAACTTTTATAACTTTATTTTTTTTTTTACACTTAAAAAAACTTTATTGATCTTTTTTCTTACTTTACTTTGAAGTCCCCCTGGGGGACTTTAATATGCAATGCTTTGATCGCTCCTGCAGTATGACATAATGCTATAGCATTACGTCATACTGCTTTTTCACAGGCAGTCTATCAAGCCAGCCCACGGGGATGGCTTGATAGGCAGTCTGCTAAGGCAGCCCTGGGGCCTTTCTAAAGGCCCCCGGCTGCCATGACACCTGCATGGCTCCCTCGATCTCACCGTTCGGGGCATTTAAAGGGTTAATAGCCGCGAACGGCCGAGTGCGGCTATTGCCCGCGGGTGTCAGCTGTAATAAACAGCTGACGCCCGCGCTGTATGGAGGGAGATAGCGGCGCTACCTCCCTCCATACACGTCCTGCAACAGCAGGACGTAGTTTTACCATAGCGCCGTCACTAAGGGGTTAATGGCCGAGGGCATCACACCACCCGCCCTTCTTGGATTTTATTTTCACAGTCAGCAGCTTATTCAGTCTTCTGAGTCATAAGATCGCTTTTCAACCGTCCTAATTTCTAAGGCTAATTTTTCACAGGCGAGTGTGATATTGGGCCATGAAACTTGACCCGCTATCGCGCTCAGGAACGTGCGATTTACCCGCTGTTAGGGAATTCAATGTTCCGTCAATATGCTGTGAGGCTCCAAATAAGAGGTGGTTATGGCGGCCGCCGTGAGAAAGCTATGAAACACAGAGATCAGGCCTGTGTCTAGAAGCAATCTGAGTTTATTGTATACATTGCCTTATTCTTATACAGAAAATAGTAGGCGTATCAGTAGGCTAGTGTTACAGAGGTTGACCTGTTTTATTGGTACATAATTGTGTCTTCTCTATAAACAATGCTTTATTTGTTTGTATGTAGACATCGTGTCTGGTATCCTGATTATCATCACACTCTACATTTTAATCACATGCCCTACCTAGACAGCAGTCAAAAACAAAGCATTCCATACAACCTTTTGATCAGTGTAACGAGATAAACAAGCTCTTGGAGACATGATGGACATTTAAGATTACACCTCTACTTAATGTAATTAAGTACTAACCTAAATGTACAAGCATTTAGCAGAGCTTTTCATAGGACACAGAATAGAGTGTACAATTTAGGCCTACAGCCTCCGGAAACGTATATCAAAGATACATACATATATAAATTAATATGTTCATAACCCTCACACCGCAGATGCAAGGCGCTTTTTTAAAAATCACAAAATGTTGAAACAAAGGGCAACAAGAACTTTTTCTTTTAGTCTGTTTCAGAAGTTTTCTAGAATGTATATTGAAATATCACATACCTTTTAATAAGGGCATAATACTGGGAAACCTTTTTTAGCATCAATTACATTGTGACATTTGCATCCTATCTGCCACAATAACTGTGGTCTGAACCCCCTGCGGCTGCCAAGTTCTCAATATTTATGGCTGCATTGCACGTGGACAAAGCCTTTAGCTGCATCGACTCGTTCCCGCTTCCAGACTAATATACATTGTTCTGTGTGAGGGCTGCAGGATGGAATATTACATATTATTGCATAGGATATGTCGCCACGTGTAGTCCTACAACTTTGTCTGTCTTACTGGTCTGATTTCCTCTTCAGATAATGGCATTGTCCATAGTGTGCAGTATAGTATTGTCTATGGTATGTTGTATAATATCGTCTATGGCGAGTGGTATAGCGACGACTATGGCGTGTAGTAAAGTATCGTCAATGGCATGTAATATAGTATTGTGTATTCTGTATGTCAGTCACAGGCATATTTCTTTTCCAGAGGATGTCCAGTTCTGTAAAGGAATCATGACGCTTCTCTTCAATATGCATTCTTTGTTCAAGAGCCCTGTCAGTCTGCTCCGTGAGCTCTCTCAGGACATCCACGGACATCTTGGTGATATTGATCAGGTATGATTGTACTGGAATTTACTGTGTAACATAACCTTCACACACAAAAGCTGCACATCCATTGTTTCCTGTATTTTCAGCTTGGCTATCTCATTAGCATCAAACTAGCATTTCTGTAGTTTTAGTACATGCGGTTTTTCCTTTTTTTTTACATATGATGTTATTCAGGGGTTGATACTTTAGGTTTACTACACTAAATATTTGTAAGTTGGTGCTATGGACTTGACTAAAAAAGTCAGATGTAATATTGCATTACTCCTGTAATCCAAGCGATTGGTGGCTGCATATTACATTTTTCATTATCACAGACTACACACGCAGAATTACTATTGAAAATTTGCCACTATTCAATATTTGCTCAAAAGAATCTTTTGAGTGATTCTCGTTCTGTCTAAATACACTGACATAGTGCAGTTTTTGTGCAGAGTCGTTGATTGCTGAATTCTAGATGGCTAGAATTGAGCGATCAGCTGTTCTGAGCGGAGCAGGCTGTTAACAGCCGGCTGCGCTGATAAGATTCTCTGTCCTTGTGTCCTGCTGTAAATTCACAACGGGGCACGGGCTGCAAGCGCAGAGAACACTACAGCTATTACTTCATGCAGAATAGCTGTAGTGTTCAGCGAGAGATAGCGGCGGTGTCCAGCTGCGCCTGCATAGCTGTATAGTAGCTAATTGACTTCTATAAAGTATGCAAAGATTTATCACTCAAAACTGTCACTCAAACTGCCGCTTGAGCGATCATCTGTCAGTGTAAATGGGGTATTACACGGGAGCAATTACTGTTCAGTGAATGAAAGCAGAGAAACAAAAGATCCCACCCTGCCTCCGTTTACTTGAACAACTATGTAAACCACATGCACAATAGTTGGGCAGTAATCCATGGAGCAGTTTCTGCTTACACAGGCCGCTTGGTTTTAGTATTGCTAAAAAACCAAGCAACTCCGATAAGTGTGTGATTTCTCGCCGAATGCCCTGTCAGCAGTTGATTGTACAGGAGACAATTATCGCCTGAATTCACTGTTTCCAGTGAAAATTCAGGCGATAATCACCACATGTAAAGAACCATTTAGATGAGACAATCCTAAAATGTGCCAAATTTATCACAGTAACTCATGCTGGATGATAAAACTGCAGTATCTTAAGACTGTCTAGTCTAACTTTAGACTACCACAAAGTTGTCTTAGTTTGTGCCAAACATTGCGCCAATGCTTTGACGCACAATGGTGTGTTTAAGCCACATCCCCTTTTTCATGATGCTACAACCCTTTGTCTGATCTGTCTTTAAAAGTGACCAAATGTGTTAAAAAAACCACACTGGAAATGTGCAAACCATGTAAGAGAGCTTTATGGTACAATTTGAGCAAACTCAGATATTGTACACTTGTGCCAACGAAAAATTACTCCATCTAGCACCCTAAGTAATCTGAGCCGCAGTGGCTCCTGTGACTGTGGGTATGGGGGCGCTGAATTATCACTTTAAGGAAGGGGGTGCCCAGCTATCACTGTGAGGATGAGGAGCGCGGATGCCTAGCTATCACTGTGGGAAATCGGGATGAGGGGAGAGTTCGCCTGACTGCTATCACTCTTCCCACGGAGAGATTTAAATACAGTAAAAAAAAAGGCACCAGAAATCATGCATGTTTTTATCAATGTGGTTTTTGGTGGGGGTTAGCCGCACGGTGGGAATGCACTCTTAGGCCTCATGTCCACTGGGTAAATGGAATTGCGGATTCCGCGGCGGATTTCCACCGCGGAATCCGCAGCGGATTTCGCCCATAGGGAATCATTGCCATCCGCGGGTCCATTAAATTGATTTTTGCACCCGCGGATGGCGTTTTAAAAGAATTGCGTTTTTGCACAGGAGAAAAAACGCGGCATGCTCCATTTGCCATGGAATCCGAGCGGATCGGCAACATTGCTATCACATTGATAGCAATGTGTGCGGATATCTGCATGCAAAAAAAATGCCATTTAAAGCAAATTCGCCGCGGAAATCCGTGGCAGATTCTGCACGGATTGTATTTTTTGAGCGGACATGAGGCCTTAGGGTCCTTTTAGATGGGATGAGTGTCCCAGCGATTATCACCCATATACTCTAAAGGCTGATTTAGACACAACGAGAATCGCTCAAAATTTGCTCAAAAGAATCTTTTGAGCGATTCTCGTTCTGTCTAAATACACTGACATCGTAAATCATTCAGTTGTTCACTGTATAAGTGAATGAGGACGACTTGATGATCGGTATTTAAACTGAATGATTAGCGAATGAGCATGAAATTAACGTTAAGTGAACCAATTATTGTTAATTGTTTGATCTTGGCCGTGTTCACCATTTGAACGATCTAGCGATTTCCCCCCCTGCGAACGATAATCGTTTTGGTTAGAAGCATAACAGCATATATAACAGCAGGCAGCCCTGAGCCGCACGCAGGACAGCAGACAGAGCAAAACAATGATCAGGCATGTTGATGCCTCAGTGCAGCGTGTCCTCATGCCGCGGCGTCTACTAGATGCATCCAGTGTGCAGCACGCTTGGCATGTCTAATAGATGTCTGAAGAGATTGTTCATTATAGCTGCACACTGCTGTGGCAGCGCTAGTAGCCATATGCAAAATCTTGGGCATATTGGCAACCATTTTGATCACTATCTGGAGAGTTGTGAAGTGCGCTGGAGTATGTTGGTGCTGTATAAATATTATTATTATTAGTCTTTGATGATGCAATTTTCCATTACACTTTCTCTATCAGTTCCTCGCAGTTTTCATGATTTCTGGTTGCTGCCATGCAATCATTGTTTAAGTCCAGTAGATACTAATCTGTTCTGGTCATGTGATTAACAGATTTTTATCTGGGAGTAAACAAAAGAAAGTTCCTATTGAGTGACGGCGAGCTGCTATCTTGGAAACGTTGAGAAAAGCATTATGTAAAATGGCATAACATTTCTTCATACAAAGAATAACCTTTTATTTGCTGAAACCAGAACTAATTATTAATTGTTGTCTCTTTCCAGGACATTGAAGTTGAAAAGCCATCACATTTCCGTATTGTAAATGTAAAGACGGCAACACCTACAGTCACTGTAAGTATCATTCACTTCATATTCACTTTCATCAAGAGACTCTTCTACTCAATCTGCACTTCTGTATATACACAGGCACATAATTGCCTTTTTGTGTATTTTATTTCCTCGGCACAGTGTTATAGTACACAAGGGGTGCACAACTCTTTCTGGTCTGAGGGCCACATTACCATACTGAACCACTTCCAAGGGCCACAAGGGTATTCCCATCTGAGACACTTATGGTACACCCTAAGTATATGCCAGAATCAATGAAAGTAAGTTCCCCTTCCAGGATTCCCACCTATTGGGGTAATGGGGGTTACCTTTCCCCTCATTTAGCACTCCAGAGAGGAGACCATGTCTGTGGCTCTCCATTGTAGATGATGGATGTCGAGGTAATTTTAGAAGCCCTATAAACTACAATAGAGAGAGCTGCATGCATATACAATGCTTCTTACTCATATACTCCGTTCTGGAGAGCCAAACAAGTCAAGAGAATATATTCTCCTAATATATAGTGGACCAGACATGGCTGCACAGTGCACCCTTAGCACCTGTCTGTTCTAGTTGCCCTGCTATGCGCCAATCATCTTCATCCTGACATGGAAACTACATGTGAGTAACCACAGATGTGTCCAGATGATTGGGGCTGCACAGAATGGCATTGTGGGCCGCATGTGGCCCCCATCTCGCAAGTTGTGCACCCCTGTAATACACAATTAATTTTTGCACATGCCATTGGGGAACACAGCGACCACTAGGAGGTGACCCTAAGTGCAAAAAGCATTAGTTCCTTCGGCCAGCTCTACCACTCTTGCAGAAACTGTGCTAAAGCAGTTTATCTTGGGGTACCTTTACACTGAGCAAGAATTGTTCGCATAGTCACTCAGAAAATTTGCTGAAGTGTATGAACAGCAGTAATTTAAAAGTTTTTACACAGAACACTACTAGACTTTTGTATCAGACGTGGCTATGCAGGGATTCCAAGTATTGGCTGCTTCATTACCCCCTTGCAAAGGAGTTATTGTTTATTGTTAGACAGTAATACGATATGCAATAATTAGCGCCATGTTACCTCCTTCCATAGACATAGTATAGTATTATATACTGCAAGACTCTGTTTTCTTATGGGGTTATCATTTTTTTTGCAACCACCAGACACCCTCATCCTCCCTACTCATAGGAGGCCAGTCTCTATATCTAATAAGATTATACTGATTGCAAGCATCATACAACCACATTACTTACTTCCACAGAGCTACATCTATTCTCCGAGCCTTACACCATTATGCCGTTACTATGATCATCTGCTGCCATGTTCCTCCCTTCCATGGGCTCTTTCTTATTTCCCTCTCAAAATCTAGTTTCTCTCTCATGCTCTATGTGAGTCTTAGAGAAATTGGTCTCCGCCACAGAGTTGATTCCCTTCCTCCATTCCACAATCTCCCCTCTTAGGAGCCATCCTCGCTCGATAGAACAGATCCAGGAACATCCTGAGCTTTATCATTCTCCTGTGTTGACCTCTCGCCAATGAGGCTACATTTCACCCCAATCGGACTCTAGTCTTTTCTATCACTCCTGTTCTAAGAAACTACCCTTGTAATCATAGTTCTGAAACTTCAGACCACCCTTCTGTTCTTTTGGGCACCAAATTTATTCACTGTTCAGTGCGCACACACAGCATGCTGTGTGTGTGCGCTCTCCCATTCATCTCTATGGGAGAGCGCATGTGCACAGCCTTCCAACTTCTTGGGGGCAAAGCACTGGAACGGGTCACCCGGCGAGTATAAAAAGTACCTGGAACCCCATCCTCTCACCTTTGAGCCTGATATTGTATTTTATGGAGCTCCAAGATGATGACAGGGTGACAGAGGCCCTTTAAGGTCAAGAGGGTTAATCATATTTCTAAGGCTGATATTAATAAGTTAAACCCTCATTGATCTTTTTCTTTTAGCTTTTGGTCTTGGGTCAATCTGCAAAAGTGCTGGATGAGGTGGACTGGCTAGTTACAAAACTAAAAACACAGCTTGGTTCAGAGAAGTTGCTTGGTAAGTAGACAAAGCACAAACATCTATTGTATGCGGTGGCTACCTGACTGATCCCCAGGATCAGGAACAGAATGAAATCCAACATTTATATCCTACCAGTCGGAAGTTTTAGAACACCTCAATTTTTACAGTTTTTATTTATAATTACAGTTTAACCCCTTAGTGACAGCCCCATTACCTTTTTACGTCCTGGCTTTGTGGGCTTTAATCCTCAGGGATGTAAAAACATGCATTCCCTGAGGATTAAAGCCCTGCAGGCTCTGGATGTGACAGGTGCAACCCGTGAGTTCCCGGAGCTAGCTGACAACCTGGAGCTGTCATGAGGGGCCACGGGAAGCAATCACGTAAAAGTTAAAAACAGTGAACTTCAATACTCCTTTCACTTTGGGTCCTGTTGGGCTGCCAGACAGAAGATTAGGGCCACAATGGGTATATTTCTGAACACCGGCCAAATCCATTTTGGGCTGCAAGTCTTCATTCATATGTGTGCTGTACAAAAAAAACTTTTTAAAATGACATACCGTATATACTTGAGTATTAGCCGACCGAGTATAAGCTGAGACAATAAGTTTCACCACAAAAAACTGGGAAACTTATTGACTCGAGTATAAGCCGAGCTATATTCGAGTATATACTAGGTAAAAGAAAAAAAACCTCCATACTCACCTCCCAGCCGGCGTCTGTGTCTGTGCAACAAGCTGCTTGAATTCTCCCCACTGTCATCCCCTGCTGTCCTCTCTGCTTGGCTCTGTCAGTGCTGTGTAAGCAAGCGCTGTGATTGGATTGAGTGCCAGCCAATCACAGCTGACGGCAGGGGATTTGAAAGCTGAGCAGGGAGATGATAGCGGGGAGAAGTCTCAAGCAGCTTGATTGGCTGTGAATGATCGAGTACTGGCTGTGATTGGCTGACACTCGATCCAATCACAACTCTTACTTACACAGTGCTGACGGCAGGGGATTTGAAAGCCGAGCAGGGAGAATTTTAAAGCAGCTTGATTGGCTGTGAATGATCGAGTACCGGCTGTGATTGGCCGGCGCTCGATCCAATCACAGCTCTTACACAGCGCTGAAGGTGGGGGGTGACAGCCGAGCAAAGAGGACGGCGGGGGATGACAGCGGAGAGAATTCAAGCAGCCTACCACACAGATGCCAGCTGGGAGGTGAGTATGGAGGGTTTTTTAAGCTTTCCCTCACTCGAGTATAAGCCGAGGGGGGCTTTTTCAGCACAAAAAAGTGTGCTGAAAAACTAGGCTTATACTCGAGTATATATGGTAATTGCCAAAAAAATGAAAACCATAATTTATTTCCTTCTGCTTTGCTTATATTCAAAAACTTTGGTGTAAAAATACGCAGTACACGCCTAAATGAAATCGTTAAGTGGTCTAGTTTTCTGAATGGGGTCATTTGTGGGAGTTCTCTATTGTTTTGGCCGCTCAAGGACTCTACAAGTGTGCTATGGGGCCTAAAACACCTTCAAGGAAAAGGTCTGTTCCAAAAGTCTCCGGCTGCTCCTTTCGGTTTGGGCCCCGTTGTGCATACAGACATAATATTAGAGCCACAGTGTGTGTGTTTCTGAATACAGAACAAGCAGGGTATCCATTTTTGGGTTTAAATCCTCATTTTCATGTGCACTATAGAAAAAAAATGTGTTCTTAAAATGACATATTTGCAAAAATATGAAATTTTATTTTTCCTTTAAATTGCATTAATTCCTGGAAGAAAAACTGTGGGGTAAAAATACTCATGACACCCTTCAGTGAATATATTAAGGGGTGTAGTTTTTTAAATGGGGTCATTTGTGGGGGTATCTATCATTCTGACCTATGAGTCTTTGCAATCTTGGCTTGGTGCAGGAAAACAAAATGTTCCTCAAAATGTTGGTAAGTAATGTTAAATTTGTACATCTCTTAAATAGTTTAAAAAAAAAAAAAAAAGTTTTTTCAAATGGGTCCCAGAATTAAGTAAACAGATGGAAAATGTGCACTTTATGTTTGCACATATTTGAGATATTGCAGTTGAAAATGTGAAGAAAAAACATTTTTTACAAAATATTCCCAAATTTGGTGCTTTTATTAAATAAACACAAATTCTATTGGTCTATTTTTACCACCTAAATGAAGTACAATATGTGGCGAAAAAACAATCTCAGAATCACTGGGATATGCAAAACCTTTACAGAGTTATTCTATGTTAGTGACACATGTCAGATTTCCCAAATTTTGCATTGTCACTAAGGGGTTAATGTCTCAAATGTACTTTGAAATGAAAGCATAGAACAAATAAGTTAAAATGATTAAACATAATGGAGTAACTTTGTTTCGTTTCACCACATTAAATCTAGGTTTTTGACTCTTCCCAGTAGCCCCCTCCTACTGATATAACAGCTTTACACAATGAAGGCTTCTTTCTACAATTGCATACAGATATTGTTTAGAAATGTCTTCCCAATATTGTTGCAGAAGTTCCCACAAATGTGCTGCACTTGTCAGTTGCCTTGCTTTAACCCTTCTGTCCAGTTCATCCCAAGCAACCTCATTGGGTTTTAGGTCTGGAGACACTGCAGGCTGTTCCATTCTTTGAAGCCTACCGGCTTCTTGTTTACTCAATTAGTTCTGACATAGCCGATAGAAGTATGTTTTGAATCATTGTCTTGCTGTAATATGCACGCCTGATTAACTAGACATACATCAGAGGATATTGCATGGCGTATCAAAATGGTGTGGTAGCCCTGTTTGTCCAATGTGCCAGTTGCCAACTCTGGATTCAGCAAAAAAGCCCCAGGTCATCTTGCTTCCTCCATGTTTGACAGTTGGTGTCAGACACTCAGAACCATCCTTTGGCGTCCTCGACTGCATATTAAAGCCCTGTGTGGTGTAGCAAAGATGTAAAATGTTGATTCATGAGTCCATAAGACCTTTTTCCGCTCTTCAGTAGTCCACTGGAGGTGCTGCTCGGCTCAGGCAAGTCATTCTTTTTATTTTGCAATCTTGGCAGTGGCTTTCCTATTGATACTCTAGCTGTCAATCCTGCAGATGGAAGTCTTCTCTTCACAGTATAAACGGAAACTTGTATATTTTTTGCTGCACTAAAGGTGCCGACCACAAAAACTGTTGACTCTCAAAAGCTTGTCATCTGATTTTATAGTGGCTTTTGGTCTGCCAAGCCTCTTTCTGGCAGAGTTTCCTCCAGTTTCCAAGTGCCTTTTGATGGTATAGAGGAAGAATAAGGAAAAACTGCATATGCAATAAAAAAACTCTATGCCCTCAACTTCTAAATGTTATAAGCAATTTATTACCCCACCAGGGGAATAAAGCTAAAAGAAGCACACAGTCAATGTTTCCTTATTCTTCCTTTGAACCATTACCCCTCCACCCACCAGTGTTTGGGTTCCCTCTGCAGCCGCCTGACAAACAGGAGTGACTTCTATTGATTTATAAGCAGAACTGGACTACAGGTGCTGAGCGGGCACACCCCTGATCACAGGGGTTCCCCACTCAGGGCCAGATGAGTCACCATTTCTATATAGTACATTGGTGTAGATACAATTTTAATATGTGAAGATCTGCCTAGCGCTTTCCCGGTTTATCCTATACACTTTTGATGGTATAGGAAACTGTACTGACTTCCACCTTGACTTTCTTGGCAATTTCTCTGTAGGACAGACCTGCACTTCTAAGGGTTATAATTGCCTGTCTTCTTTGGTTAATTGCCTTTTTCTTACAATTATGATAGCAATGTGCTCTGTGTTGAAGAGCAAAACGGTATTACTGTATCTTGACGCCCCCCCCCCCCCCCCCCCCCCGGATTGGCTGTACAGCTGCCAAGGCAGTAGGTCGTGGAAGGTGATCAAAGGGAGGCACCGTCAGAACCAGACGGATGGGAGTGAGCTGTGGGACGGCAGCAGGACGGTGAGCCGCGGCAGCACCACATAGTGCCAGTACTCGGCTATCTCACTTAGTGATGACGGGCGCAGCAGGGATGGCCCCGCGGCAATGAAAAGGCACTGTGACAGCTGGGTGGACGCACTGTGCACCACAAGAGCAGGGATGGCAGTGCGCCACAGGCTTGCTGCAGGATGGTCAGCAGTGGCGCCGACACATGGGCAGGTGTGCGCGGGGGGAGCAGTCTTAAGGGAGCACACAGGGGCCACGATGTTCAGAGCAGGTAGTTGGGCGCTGGAAGGGAAGAGACAGCCGGCGTCCGTGAATCAGTCCTTATCCTCCCTGCGTCCGGAAACAATCACAGACAAGCAGCGGTAAGAGTCACACTAGCACCCTCGACATTGCTTTTTTTTTTTTACAGCTGCTAATGTAAGCCTACATGTAAAACTAGCCCTCACTCTAAGCTACCACTGTGGGCAAGATGCAAGGCTCACTGTGCTTCTAGGACCTTTGTCTCTTCACCCTATCGCGAGCTAGGGGTGTGACAGGGCCGTTCCTCCTGTCAAACCCCTAGCTTTCGGTGGCGTCAAGATACACTAATACCAAGCAAAAGTGTCCAAATCCAGCCCTAGAAGATGTTGTAATGCAGTCTGCAGTCAGAGGGTTTGAAAGTAATCTACAACAGTAGACACATCTGCATTAATAGTTTGTATCTTATTTCAAACTATAATTTGCTTTCTGGACTGCAGAGCAGCTCTGCTTGATGTGTTCCTTGAAAAAAGCCCTTTGGTTAAAATCATAAGTTCAGACTATTGCTGCGTTTCAGGTTAAACTTTAATAATATTTTTATGTTTTAAATTTACTTTTGAACCATTTCCTGGCCTTTGCTGGTGTTGATTTGTGTTAATGTAAGAAATAACTGGAAAAATTGAGCTGTTCTGAAACTTTTGATCGCTAGTGTATTTGGATATGCATTGTACTAATGTGATGGGTTTGAAGTTTTCCTTTCCTGTCAGCATGGAGCGAGAACATGTGTGCTGTTTGTGTGAATGCGGTACTCAGTACAGTTGTGCAGCAGTTTGGTATCGGGTGCATATAGTGTCCAATATTTTTATATACCGTCCCATTTACATTAGTTTTCAGGAAGGAGGGACTGCCCCCTAGTACGTTAGCAGCGCTCAGTACAGAGCTACAACATGCACTATTATCTCAGATATGCTTCCATGTTGTTAAAAAAAAAAAGTAACTCTTTCCAATCCACTGTCTGACGTCTTAAGACATTCTGATTGAAGGCTGTACAGCTCTGATGTCAGAAGACATCCGGCTGGGTATTCTTACTGTATATTGCTGGCTGCTCTGTTGTCGGGGGCCTCTCCAGCATGTCCCATACCGCAGTAATGGCTCTAGCCAGCAGATGGCACCATTGTATAAAGGCAGAAAGAGAAAGCCCCCTAGGAATCCCTGAGTCCAAAATTAGATTGCAAAGAGTTAATGCTTCAAAATGAAATTAAGTATTCTAAGTAGGTTCATAATTGGGCTTTTTCAGTGTGTATAGTTTAGAAAGTACACTTACTATGTGGTGATCAGTTCATTCAGGCTCGTGAAATGCTGATTTTACTTTATAGTAGTCATAGATTAAGATAATGGAATGATATTTTATTTTTGCAGGGGATGGTGGATCCCAGGCCCCTAATCCCAGAGAACCAGTGGAAAAGGCCATCATTCTTCAGCTGGGGACATTATTAACCGCATGTCATGAGCTGGTCCAGACAGCACTGCCAACTGGAAGTTGCATGGACACTTTGCTGAAAGAACTTACAAAAATGTACACAGTCCTAACAGCCCTTGTGAAATATGTAAGTTATTGCGCAAGTATAAATATTAGAAAGGGATTTGTAACCATAGTAAGTGATGGCATATTGCTAGGCTCTGCCATAGGTTACTGATTAGAGATGAGCGAACCTACTCGGCCACGCCCCCTTTTTCGCCCGAGCGCCGCGATTTTCGAGTACTTCCGTACTCGGGCGAAATGATTCGGGGGGCGCCGTGGGTGAGTGGGGGGTTGCAGCGGGGAGTGGGGGGGGGGGGGGGGGGGAGGGAGAGGGCTCCCCCTTGTTCCCCGCTGCTACCCCCGCTCCGCCACGCCGCCCCCCGATTCTTTTCACCCGAGTACAGAAGTACTCGAAAATCGCGGTGCTCGATCGAGTAATTACTCGAAACGAGTAGGTTCGCTCATCTCTATTACTGATCAATGAGAGTCTAACTGCAGGTATGCCCGTTGATCCTTAGAATTAAGGGGACACAATGCTACACCTGGATAAGACTGGATTGCCGTTTCCGGGACAGTGGATGTCTGGGAGCACCGCTGTGCAGGAGAAATGTCAGAGATATTCCATAAGATTAAATGATGGGAATACCTCTCTGAGTAACTCTTGGCGTAACGATTGCTACTCATCCAGTAATGCCTATTTGATCATAACAGGGACGTAATAATAGGGGGTGCAGAGATTGTGGTCACACCTGCACCTTAGAGGTAAATTTGACAAATCACAATTGGGGAACTCAGAAGCTTCATCTTACGTGCGGTTTAGCCATGTCGGAGTATTTTGAACATTTCTCTTGAGCAATACCAGGCTGTCCCTTTCAGGAATCTGATGTGCTATTCTGTGTTTAGTATTTGCAGGTTTGCACTAATCATGCAGGAAAAATCCCGAACCGTTTGGAGAAGTTGGTAGGTTCATATTAACTTGTTTCATTGTCCACCAACTCATGAATGCATTTTACCTTTTTTTAACCTCTCTCCTCTCATCAGGTTAAGCTGTCTGGCTCGCACCTCACCCCGCAGTGTTACGCCTTCATAACATACGTACAGGTAGGGATTTGTAATGGACCAGGTCATTTTTAAAGGGAATATTTCCCTATATTTTTTATTCATTCAAACTAGTGACACGTGTTCCATTTTCTAATGCTTTTATTTTATGATTTTAGATTTTTTTTTTTTTTATTCTATTGTCTTCGGTTAACAGAGGTCAAAGATCTGCTTTACAGCAGAAATCGTGTGTTATAGACACAATGGAGAGGATGAGACCCATTAATTTCTATGGGAGACTGTTGTAGGCATGTTGTGTAACATGTGCGGAGGGCATTGTTGTGACCATCGCCTATTGTGATTGGTGTAACCTGTATAGATGGCACCTCTCATTGTAATCCTGCCTGTGATGACGACTGAAATCAGGAAATGTCAGACTATTATTGGGCTCAGGGCCCTTTTACACAGAATGATTGTTCAGTGCAAACACGGACAACTACTGCATGATTATTTGTTCGCTTATCATTTAGTTGATGCAGGCATAAAAAAACAAATGACTATCAGCTCGCTTACGCCGAATGGCTGCCTGTTTCCTCTGAATGCAGACAGGTGGCTGGAAGAGATCTCTGACCCGCTGCGCCTGCATTCAGTGAGTGATTATCGCTCCTGTGTGAAAGCAAAGGAATGTTAATGTTTGACACAACTGTTGGCACTTAAGAGCCCAACAGTCGCCCCTGTGTAAAAGGACCCTTAATGGTCAGTGTGAAAACTGCAGAATCTGAGAATTGTTTTTCTGTAGATAATGACAATCAAGACAATTTTTTTATTTTCAATTTTTAAGAATTCTTGGTGACCTTTTTTTTTTCTCCAACTCTGGTTAAAATATATATAATGACTCATTTTCTGATAACACATTCCCTTTAAGTGATTGTCCCAAGATTTCAATTAATCACTAGAACCGGGGTCCTGTTTCCCAACCTGCTGCTATATGACTTGAGCGGTGATCAAGCATCTATTGTGCTGTTCCATTTCCGTCTCTGGGACGGCCAGAGATGGCCAAACGCTTTACTCTGCTTCTCTGGGAGTTCCATAGAGATAAATGATAGGTACATACGATGCCTGTTCTCTTGCCACTCAGCCCTTATCCTGTTGATCGTGCATATATGTACATAAAAGAGCCAATCAACAGATCAATGTTTGCTTGCTTGCCGGCATTTTCAGATAGACCGATGACTGGGTGGGCAAGCAAATGTCAATGCCCAATCATCAGCCAGTGTAAAACACATTTTTCCATCTCTTCCCCCCTCACATTATTCCTTGTCATAGTCTAAGGATCACAGCTGTATATTCCAGTCACTTTCCTGTAGTGCAGCCCCCTGTCTGATGCTTATCAGATGCCATCTTGTGATTGAGAAATCTACCCCATCATGCATCAGCATAGCACGAACTGAGGCTATACTATTTTGACTGGACAATTTATCATTGCCTTCTTTATTCACCTAAATAAGCCACAGGCCACAAGTATACAGTTAGGAGGCTGAGCTGTGATCTCCTCTATTATAACTGTGTGATCATTATCAACAACTGTGACAGGAATGCCTGTGTCCCCTTCTAGACAGTTTCTGTGGCAGAGGCCTGTAATAGTATCACACAGACTGTGAATTTGACCAGTAGCTGAATACATAACCCCAAGTAGATCTGAGTCTATGAGAATTGTGATCCCATGACCATCTAAAAGGAAAAAGAGGCCAAGCGTTTCAGACAGAAAGAAATAACTAACCAAGGTAACACTAGTCCACTTTTGATTGAATAACTCTTGTTCTCTTGTGGTGTTTATAGAGTATACAAAGTGAAAATATTGCTGGAGACAAGAAGAAGAAGGAGGATGCGGCTGCCGTCTCTACGGTACGGTCTGTCTATATCTCTAGTTGTGATGATGAAATACAGTTGTCTTGTACTACTGCAAGGGTAGGTACATTTACTATATACTTCATAGAGAAGTTAATTATGCATGTTTTATTTTTAAGGCCAAAGTCCTCAGAGACACCAAACCAATCCCAAATCTAATTTTTGCCATTGAAAAATATGAGGAGTTCCTTATAAAATTATCTAAAAAGTCAAAGGTAGGACACTAAAGCATCTACGTACAATACTGATATACTGTATGTGGCATCTTTCATGACACCTTTCCTCCATATCAGGTCAATCTGATGCAATACATGAAGCTTAGTACTTCCAGAGACTTCAGGATCAATGCAGCCAGCCTGGATGTAGCTCTACAAGAAAAGGGATCTGATGAGGAGAATGATCAGGTATGTGCTTTGTGCCATTCTCTTTGGTACTTTTACCCAGATGACCAAGCAGGACAAGTGCAACAGCCAATGAATTAGCTTTGTGTTTTAGAAATGGCGGGATATTTGTTCTTCTTAAAGGGTTGTCTGGGACTTTTTTATTTCCAAGACAGGTCATCAATAAATGATTGGTGGGGATCCCCACTCCCCAGATGATTACTGGCACTGCTGTCACTATGGAAAGCACAGGAAGCAGGAATCAATTATAGCATAGCAACCCGTGTTTGTAGGCACAGGCACAGTTCCTATTAGGAGCTGTGCCTGTAATATCAACCTGGGCAGCTACACTTCCTATAGTAACAGCAACACTGAATATCAATAAAAAAAAAAAAAGTTTTTCCTAAGCCCCAGGCGACCCCTCTAGTCTTGTTTTCTTTTATTAAGTCATTTCTTTTTATATGTTTTCTTTGATTTGATTTCTAGTCTGTGTCTGAACAAGCTGAAAGTCAAGAACCAAAGAAGAAAAGGAGGAGGAAGTAACGGCTGTATCAGGCACTTCAATTACTCACACAACTTTATTTACAGTTTGTTTTGTTAATGGATCAGTCAGTTTAATATGCTGCACTATGTGAGGACAACCTATTACAGCTTCAGTTCCATACTACTAGTTGAAGGAAAAAAAAAAACTGCTGTGCCATTTGGGTACTGACCCTTGAAAGAAAACACTGGACACATTGGGGGCAATTCATAAAAAGACTTTATAATGCCAGAATTTTGTCATAAACTGGCAAGTTCCACTTGCAACTTTTCTACTTTTACCCCACCCTTGTAGAAACTGTCGTAAATTATAGCACAAATCGACAGCAGCTTTTACCTTCCCTAAATTTCAGCAAGCGGTGCATGGGTGGCCCAAGATGAGCTTCTTGGTACATATGGCACATCTTACTCCATTGTCACTTATCTAAGACTAGAGTGTAAAACACCGGTCTTATATAAATGGGCCCCGCAGCTTTATAAGCCTTGTATTCATGAGCGCTCTTCGCCTCTCCTCAAGGTGGTGATTGTCAGCCTTCTCTGTATGTGGAAATGCACAGCAGCCTGTGATTCACTGTCCTGAAGGCAGGGGGAGCACTCATGAATACAAGAGGCATATAAACTGCGTCTGGCGTGTCGTTTCAGCGTTCCTACTACCTAAATGACACTTTTTTTTGTACTAGTAGTATAGTACTGTAACTGTAGCATGGTACCCTAACACAAGGCAGCATATTAATCGCACAGACCAGCTTTGAATTGACATTCACTGTGGTGCAATCTCCATAATCTGAGACAGATTTGTATTAACAGCATTACTACGTTATGAATGTATAAGAACTCCATGGGAGTTGGACGCAGGCAAATCTGGTTTGTAGATACAGACATGTCAGCTCTTTTTCTCCAAAACACCATTGGTTATTTTAAGCAAATCATAGATATCCAAAGCTTCACCTACAAAATAAAGCAGAAAAGTGGGTATATTAGCAGAGCCCAGCAGGAGCACAGCGGTGGAAGACAACAGGGATACATTGCATTAAAAGGAAATGGGAAAATTACTGCTAAGTTGACGGTTATTGATACAGGAGGATATACGATTGTAAAAAGTTGAAATGCCTTAATGTTAAAATGTATTGGCATCACCAACGCAGACGTTCTAACCTGATAAAGAAATATTTAGAAAACATAATAATGATAAGTTAGTTATATTCAATATGGAATTTCCACTCAAACCAGATAAGGCTAATTTCACTCGGGCAAGTGTGATACTGTGCTCTGGAATGTGCGATGTCCCCATGGATGCATGGTGTTTGTATAAAAAACACCTCCCATCACTACAGGGAAGTAGCGATGCTCCGGCGTGGCTCTCAGCCTTGCTAAAGGATGGACAAGCGTTTCCAATTGTTTTCAATGGGAAACATTGCACAGTGTGCACATGAGTGCGGTGCAATGTTTTTCCGAGCGTTTTAAGGATAATCCCTTCAACTGTTTGCATAGAATGTTTTGTTGTATAAAATGTATTATAGTGATTTATGTTTTACAGAAATGTGTGTGTCTTTACACAATAAATACAGTTAATATGCTGCAGGGGACTCTGTCTTGTATACACAACGTACCTGGAGGAACGCCATATCTCTGCTCTATACCAGTTGGGTTTGATGGAGATTTACAATCCATGTTCACTTCTTTTCTCATACACCGATCAATATCTACTGCACTGAAAAATGCCACTGACTGGGGCAAATCCTGCATCCCTAAGTTGTAGGCAAACATACACCTGTGATAAAAAAGAGGAAAGACAATACATTCACTGACCTTCAGCTCTTATCTGTCCAGAAAGCCCCACACAAATCTTACATGTATAATGTTACTGTATCAAAGTGCTAGAGACCACTTGTCCGTGCGCTCCACCTCCTAAAGCATATAAAACAGAGGCTCACAGTAGTCATGTGATCAGTCATAGTCCCTGATCACAGCTCCTAAACCAGCAGAGCCTGACCACATGACTGATGTCATCACAGGTCCTTCATCCTTGTGCACCGAATGAGAGATTATGGGTGGACTACATCCCCCCATCGCCTTAGTTGCTATGGACACAGCAGTACTCAGTCTGGCAGTTTGTAGCTGGTTGTGAGACAGCTGGACACTGAGACTCCAATAAATGAAACCTCACAAATGTCCACATACATAGATGGCGGTGCATATTAACCAACAAAATTGAAGCATAGTCCTTCAGCACTATCCTCACATCTCCTGAACGTGATATCATGTCATGTTAAGTGCGAAAGCCGCCAACACCAGTCCAGCTATGGAGAAGTCTTGGAGGCGGGAATGAGAGGTTCAAATTAAAAGGAGCGCTTTATCTGATTTTGTTAAAAAATCAGAGGGCGTGGGCTTAGGTGGTGGATTGAGATGAAATATGCAAGGTAGGGCGGCGGCGCGCTGTGGAGGGCTTTATAGATGAAAGTAGTGCATTTAAATTGAATTCTGTATTTGACAGGCGGCTCGACAGGAAGATGAGCCTGGCTGATGCATTCAGGATGGATTGGAGGGGGGAAGAGTCTGGCACGGGGGGGAAGCCAGGCAGCAGCAAGTTGCCATAATCGAGGCACGTGTCGATGATGGCAACAGTAAGCGTTTTTAGCGTGTTCACCGTGAGAAAGCGGTGGATTCTTGCGCTGTTCTTGAGATGCGGGTGACATGTTTGGGCTACAGATTGGATCTAGGGGGTAAAGCAGAGATTGGAATTGAATATAACCCCAAGGCAGCGGGCATTTTGGGAGTTATGGTGATGCCACACACTGAGCTGGAGATTTCAAGATGAGGTTGGTTACTAGAAGGCGGAAACACAAGGCGCCATGTACAGGATGTGTTGCACACTGTAGCTCGATTTCCCCTCTCATTAGTTAAACTTGGCGGGGAAAAAGCATTTGATTCAAAAAGGCTTTGTTGCTCTCATCTCACGTAGATTTGTGACAAAACGATAAGCTGTTCCACAAAAAAAGGGGTGAAGAAAAACATGCCTCTATATGGCTACACTAGTAGAAAAAATGGGGGTCAGAATGTGGTAACGAATATTTTTTCCTCATAAGGGTGATTATACAGCGGTTTTAGGACAAATGCAGCTTTTTTTTTAAATCTAGCAAAAAACCCAGTGGCTACATACCTAGTGTAAGTCAGAGGATTATGAACCGCACTACGTACATGGGGAACATTTACTAATACCGTTCAATAGTTACGTGTGAAAGTGTACCCGATTCATCACAATGATGGTAAATCTGTAGACATTTAAAAGGGTCTGGTCTGTCTATACAACCTATTAGTTGGCTGAGTTTACACCAACATTTTAGCACTTGAGGTGTAATTTATTCAAGTAGGAAAAAAAGTCTCAAAGTGCCAAAAGCAGATAGTGAATGTGGCACAAAGCTTGTAAGATGTGCCGTTCATGGCATTTTCGGTTACTGCTTTAGATGTGTTTGTTTTTTCTAATCTCCTGGACCCTTTCATAGTGTTAAAAAAAAAAAATGTAAAAAAAACTTGACCAAGAGCAAAAGAAAGAAGACACACCCAAAGAGGTTTGCAAAAAACCAAAACATGAAATAGTATTTTAGTACAAATCTCCCCCCCCCAATGTTTTACTTTGTATCCCCCTCATTGTACCCCAAAATGGTGCCAATGAAACATCCTGTTCTGCAAAAAAAAAAAAAAAAAAGTCCTCGTACTGCTGCATTAACAGGTAGAGGCAAAAAAAAAAAGAGTTATGAGTTTTGGAATCATCAAAGGTAACAAAAAGAAAAAAAATATAGGGCCTGAAGGGCCAAAATATACCAGCTGTTAAATGTAAAATGCTGGCATTCATGATGAGAAACATTGCCATTTCCAATTAAATTTGCTGGCACTTTGAATTTGTCAAGTTCACTGTCAATGAATGACTGCGAGTGGTGGAGACCACCCAATTGACAAATTCAGGGCTCAGTCACTCTGAGGGCTTAGTCAAACGGGCACCGATGCGCCCGTGTGACTGAGCCCTTACTGCAGGAAGTAGACGGCCGCACTTCAGGACGGATGTGTCTCTGCAGCGTCGGAAGAAAGAACATGTGACCGACTTCATTGCCGGTCAGGTGTTCTTTCTTTGGCACTTTGGGGAGTAGTCCGTCCTGAAGTGCGTCCGTCTTCTTCCTGCACAGTCTTCTTCCTGCACAGCATCGGTGCCCGTTTGACTAAGCCCTCAGAGTGTTCTGAGCTGGATCTAACAGGTGGCAGTTTGGTGGAAAATAAGGAGAATAGAAAAGCTGGGATAGAGGCAACAGACAGCTGAGGACATGACAGGTCTTTAACCCCTTAAGGACCAGACACTTTTTAGGGATTTTACCCATGTGGTAGCTTTACTGCACAATTTTTTTTCCTTCAGCTACCAAAATTATTTTTGCTGCATTTGTTCCGTGTCATATAGGGCTATTTTTTAATATATATTTTTTTACTAACTTTTTTTGCGTTTTTTTTTTTTTTGTTTTATCAGTGGTAAAAAGGTAAAGAAATGATTTTTTTTAACATTTATAGTTTTTCTTTTCTAATTAGTAAATTTATGCTAAACTAAAGGCAATGGGTTCCTTATTTGTTTGACATTATGATATACAATACATATAGTTTTGGATTACAGGGCGTATATAGCGACCATTGTGGTTGGCGTAAGATCATTTTCTTTTTCATGTATATTTTTAATTTTATTCAGTAATTTTTTTTAAAACTTCAACTATTTTTTTAAACATTTATGACCCCCATGACATCCTATAAGACCTTTGTCGGTCATTCACATGGTCTTTTTTTTTTTTTTTTTTTAAATATTTGACACTTTCCCACTGTAGCTGGGGCATCCATAGGAGGCCCAGTTACAAGGGAAAACAACCCCCTGTAGTGACAAAAGTCACTGGCAGAGCTGATCAGGGACTGCTAGGACCCTGCAGCTATGCTATGCCAAGGTGTACCCAGCGGTCATGTGATACTGAGTCCCATAGTGGAAGTTACACTCTCACTTCTTAGTACATAGCACTCATTGAGCACTATGTACCCCGAGAAAGAAGGCAGAAGTGGTTAAAACCTGCTTCTCCCTTCTCCTCTGGGTTCTCAGCTGTTAATAGCTGAGGTCGCAACCTACTCCTTCCTGCTTGATTGTAGAAGCAGAGGATTTAATCCTGCGCCGTACATCTGCTATTAGCAGGATTAAAGTCCAGGCCCAAGAATGATATATTTACCGCGCTTGGTCTTAAGTGGTTAAAAAACAGTACGAGGTAATGTTCCTAAACCTATTGTTATAAACTATGTATTGCTGTGTACAGACCTCTGCTGGTTTTATTATTGAAATCAATGAGGGAGAAAAGGGATACAAAAACAGCAAACCTAGACCTTGCAGTGATTAATGACACAAAATGTGTAATGGGTTTAATGTATCGAGGGAAAACTCCCTTTCATTATATATCTTATGACAGGCCACAGTTTTTAGCCTCAGCCATTGGGTTGAATTCTATCTAAGTTACCACAATAAAGTGATGTCAGTAGAACAGAACCACTTAACGTGGAGTGTCTGACAGATGCCATCTGCTGTAATGTTGGAATAGATTAGATTCTCGTCTCTCCAGTTAATATAAAGATACAGTATATACAGGTACGATACTGGGAAGGGAGCATTATGCTATCGTCTGGGTTGGAAGGACAAAAAGTGTTAAAGAGGTTGTTCAGTTGTAAACTCTTGATGGCCTATCCTAAGTTTGGTCATCAATAGTAGATTTGTAGGGGGTTGTCACACAGGCCCCCCCCCCCCCCCGAGCAGCAGTTTTCTGTTAAAATGAGCTTCTACCTCAAGGGTTTTTTTTTTAATGCCTTCCTCTGGATCAACATGGGGAGGGGAAGAAGTAACACACTATATTACTAAGAGATGTTGGAGATGCTGTGGCATGACATGAGGAGGGCTGTGAACACAAAGCATGCCAGAAATACTGATGAACTGAAACATATTTGAAGGGAGGAAGTGTCTAAAATTCCTTCCGAACTTTGTGCAAATCGTGTTTGCAGATACAGGAGACATAGGGTGGAGGTGATTGCTGCTAAAAGGGCCTCCAGCCAGATGAAGTTCATAGATTTGTGACTTGTCTGATGAGTAGCTATCAATGCAGAAATCTAGGTCATTCTAAAGAGTTCATTTACTTTTCCTTGTACCTGTGTGTATAGCGTGCTTCCTGGAAGAAGACTGGATGAACAAGGGCAACTACATCCAGTATGTAACCAGATCACATCTATAATTCTTGATTGAGCTTTCAGCATATTTCACAATACGTGAGTCTGCAAGGCTGTTTTTACAGCGGTTGTAGATGTTGATCCCATAGGATACACCCTCATCGCTGGTATTACTAACCCAGGGATATTTAGTCCTGTCTCTGGAAATCTCCTTCACTCTGCAGTGAAAATAGAAGACAAGCTCCTTATCTAGTAAGTGGAGGATAATGAGAGAAGCAACAGTCAGGTAAATGGCTCCTGGTGATAACATAAAAGAGTCTGACACAATCTGCGCTGTGTTGAAAGTAAATGTCAACTCCACCAGCAGTCCCATGTAATAGCGCAGTTCCCACCTCACCAGCCCCTCATAACTTGTACTCTGGCTTACACTCCTTCCATAGTTACAGCCTACGTGAGGGACAAGTGAAAGTGGTAAACCCTGCGTTTAGAAACTTAAAAGCCTCCAGTCTTACCTGCCTCTTTGCTAGTCCATGACTTTGTGTTACTCACCTTTGAGAATCCATGTAAGAGCAGTAATATCAGTGGCTGCTAGACATGGCGTTGTCATTAAATATGTACTTATGTCATCATGAAACATCACATTTACAAGAGACAGACCAATACCTTGTTAGCAGATTTGTGATCTGGAGAGCTAATGCTGCTCGGTATCTGTCCTCGCTACGCACTACATAACGAACTTCATCATGGATACTAATGCAGAAACGCCCATCAATGTCGTACTCCTCAAAAAGCCACTTCATGGCTACTAGCATAAGATGAAGGTAGTCAACAGCTGAACTCTGTACAACCCAGTTTACTCTACTGGTTATAAACTGTAAAAAGGAAAACAAGAATTACACGATTGGCAATACAACTACATAGAGACAGTCATCAGGTATGGAAAGGGTCTTTTAAATGTCCCATGTATTGGGCCTGAACAGTTCTCTGAACACTCCTTAATCCAATAATCAGGCCGTGTAAAGGGACCAATGATGAGCCAACAAATCTGCAAATGCTCTTTTCAGCTGATCATTCAGTTTCAGAGAGTAAAAATTCCCCGTCACGGGGACATAGATGTAAAAAAAAAAAAAAGTTACATAAATAAGTAAATCGAGCACTATACAAATTATAAATCAAAACATCTGAAACTAAATGAGGAACCCATTCCTGTACTTTATTTTAGTGTAACTATACGAATTTTAAAAAACAAGTATAAGTTTTAAATTACCATATATACTCGAGTATTAGCTGAGTCAATATGTTTTACCACAAAAAACTGGGAAAACTTATTGACTTGAGTATATACTAGGCAAAAAACCCCCCGCAATACTCACCTCCCAGCCGGCGTCTGTGTTCCCGGCGCGATGGTCTCCCCGGCAGTGCGGCAAGCTGCTTTACACTTCTCCCCGCTTGGTTTTCAATTCTCCGCCGTCAGCGCTGTGTAAGTAAGCGCTGTGATTGGTTTATCGAGCGCCGGCTGTGACTGGCTGGCACGCGATCCGATCACAGCCAGTGATGTCATTCATTGAATGGCTGTGAATAATCGAGCGCCGACGGTGATTGGCTGGCACTCGATCCAATCGCAGCGCTTACCGTATATTGCGGCGTATAAAAGGCGACGGGGCGTATAAGGCGACCCCCCAACTGTCACCTTATACGCCAGGAATACAGCAGAGCAAAAAAAAATAAAAATCATTGCTCACCTCCCCCGGCGTTCTGCGGCGCTGCTGCAGGATGTCGCTCCCTCCTGGTCCCTCCTGGTGCATTACAATACGCACTCCTATGCAGACGGCTGCGGTTTGGCCGCGCGAAATCTCGCGTGGCATGTCCTATTTTTGTGCGGGGCTCGCACTCACCCGGCCGCCGGCTCCGGTCTGCGCATGCGCCGGCTGTGCAGCAGCCGGCACATGAAAGAGGCGGGGCCACCAGGCGCGGGTGAGTACGCGCTCGTCCCTGCAGGCTCTCGGGTCGGGTCCCGCGGCGAGAATTCTCACTGCCGGATCCGACCTGCTCGTCTGCAGGCGGCCTATATGTCACAGAAATAAAAAGGGCATGAAAAATAATTTAGCTAGAAGAAAAATACGTGGCCAGTAAAACTTCATGGGTAAAATCCCTAAAAAGGGTTTGGTCCTTTAGGCCCAAACACCCTTGTACTTAAGGGGTTAAAGACAAAGTGGATAAAAGACAGACGCAACATGAAGTTGTGACACGGCATATAGGATGCAGGAGGAATAGAGCAGGAAGTGATGGAAGAGGAACGCAGTGGAGAGCAGCTGGGATCTCGGCTTTTCAGCACTTGTGTCCTGGTTGCTGCAAGTATTTGTTTGGCTTCTACCAGAATGCCTCTGAAGTCAACTGATATGGCAGCTGACCCTTAAACTCCAGATCAGCAATATCTAATGCCTGGTTTAGACACAGATTATCGCTCAAAAAATATTTTGAGCGATTATCGTTGTGTGCTTTTTTACAGTGCAAGGTGTTGAGCGATCACCTTGCGCTCCGAGTGGGGGATGTAGAAGACGAGCGGGGGTCGCTAGTCTTCTGCATCCAGCTGTTGCCCGCTCGGAGCGCCCTGCTGTTATACAGCTGAGCGCTCCGAGCAGAGGATGCAGAAGACAAGCTGGACCGCTCTGTTCTTCATACCCAGCCTGTCTTCAGGGAGCGGGATACAGCTGAAACAATAGTATCAGCTGTATCCCGCTGTGAATTACTGATCCGGCTTAACGAAAACTGCACAATGTCAGTGCAGTTAGACACAACGATTATGGCTCAAAAAATAAGTGATTTTTTTTTTAGCAAAAATCGTTGTGTCTAAAAGGGGCCTTTAGTTGATGGGGTGGTACAGGGAGCGAGACCATTCTACAATGGGCCACCACTAGCCGCTGCATAGTCTACGTCCCTTGGAGATACACCACTGAATCCAACAGGCTTGATCCCTCCTTTCCACTGACTTGCCCTACACAACATGAGATCATGGGCCAAAAATCGGCAGATTCAGTCAACTTATACCTCAAGTGTATGGCCGGCCACCATTGAGCGGTCAAACCTAGCAGAAGGCTGATAAGCGTGTGACCGATTACCTCTCCTTTAACAGCGGCGGGTTCCAGCGCTCTGCTGATGCGGCATCCTAGGACAGGAGTACTGGGGGAGGGGCTCATAGCGATGCTCTCCAGCTTGTTAAACATTTGTGACTCTGTACCCCCAGTCCAAATCTTCCGACTTATCAAGTTCCATTTCCTTCTGGAGCTGTTAACCAGAAATAAAAATGTGAGACAGCAGCCCCACATAAGAGATGAAGTCAATCACTAATTTCACAATGTACTAGTGCTGGGAGCGATAGATACGGTATGATGTTCTGGACCGGTACGTAATGGCTACTAGATGTCGGTGTAGAAGCAGAAAAGAAACGTCTTAGTGGAATAAACAGCGGCTTGCGTGTAATAATTGGACGGCGATCATTTGTAGAGAAACCTCTTCTATTTTTCATAACCATTATAAAATAAATAGTCATACAACCGGTTAACCCCTTCCTGACAGCTAGTTTTTTTTATTGTTGCATTTTGATCCATAATTTCCAAGAGCCATAACTTTCTTTTATTTTCCCACCAATAGTAGCATGAGGGTTATTTGTTTTTACCCTAACATAGCACCATTTCCTAAATCATATAATCTATTGAAAAGCTTGGAGAAAAAAAAAATTCCTCTGTAGTTTTCTGGGTCTCATTTTTCCGGCATCAATGGGACATTTGGCTCAAGAACAGTCTTCCACTGATGTCATCTGTGACAAGTCAGATAATCTAGAATAGTTAAATAATACATATTATATATACACATATTCTTACTTGGTTGATGCACATCTTTGAATCTTCCTCACATCCTGTAAACTCACAGAGTTCTCTTCTCCTCTCTCGATGGTGATTCCGAGCTGTTCTACCAGCCATTCTGCATCCTCAGACAAGATATACCTAGAAAAGACAAAGACATTATCACGGTCAGAGCATGAAAGCTCCTCCCTAAGGCCTGATGTCCACTAGCTAAATGGAATTGCGGATTCCGCAGCGGATTTTGCCCAAAGGGAATCATTGGCCATCCGCGGGTCCATTAAATTGATTTTTGCACCCGCGGATGGCATTTTAAAAGAATTGCGTTTTTCACGCGCGGGATAAAAAACGCGGCATGCTCCATTCTGCCGCGGATTCTGCGCGGATCGGCAATATTGCTATCACAGTGATAGCAATGTGTGCGGATATCTATATGCAAAAAAAATACCATTTAAAGCAAATCCGCGCGGAATCTGCTGCGGAAATCCGCAGCAGATTCTGCACGGATTGTATTTTTCTAGTGGACATGAGGCCTAAGTGTGACATGGAAGTTACATTCAGCATTAGTGGTTTCCTGGACACACTGCTGCTGGCTATTTGTATGGATTTCTCCCGCCAGCCTATCACCATGGGTTTGTGCACATAAATACCAGTGCCTCTTACTGGAGGGTGCGGCTCATTATCCATTTCTCATTCTTCTCTCTCAGAACTCTTCTGTTTGCATGCTGTCTTGTTATTATACTCGTTCTCTCACATAATCCCTGAAGATGGCCTGGACACCTGATTTCCCTGTCTGCATGTTCTGTGGGCCCCTGCTCCTTTACCCTTCTGTCAGGTTTGGTTCCAGACATCAGATGTCCTTTACGCTGTGAGATGGGTGATGTCTGACACCTTAGTGCTTAATCCGTAAGATGAGCGATGTCTGATGCTCTGCCCCTTATGTAGGTGTGGACGTTTAAACTATGTCCTGCTTCTATGTATGTATGTATGTATGTATGTATGTATGTATGTATGTATGTATGCATGCATGCATGCATGCATGCATGCATGCATGCATGCATGCATGAGGTTTTGGGTGGGATTTCCCTGTGTCTGTAGGTCAGCTGATGTGAACAATGTCTTGTCCAGTGTGTCTGTAGGCGTGCAGACAGCTGGTGCATATTATGCCCTCTGTTTGAATTCTCCTATGTTATTAGGTGTGCAGACACCTGGTCTGCTGTTCCTGCCAATTCCGATCTAGGGTGAGACAGGTTTTCCCTAGGTTCCGATGTGAGGCCGTTTCTATACAAGTTCCCTTTTTTGTTGTTCAGTTATCTTTTTTAGGGACTCATAACATAATAAGGACCCTTGACATGGGCTCACGAGCTCACGTATTTTAGCCCCAATCTCGTACTTATTGATATTTCCATCTGCCTTGTTGGGTTAGTACACTGGTAAGTATTTGGCCGCCTGGTGTGGTGTAGGGTCTGATGCCCATTTCCTTTTGTTGTTTGCATGTTCGGTTTATGTTTGGTGTAGCCCCTTTCATTCCTAGGTGATAGGACATTTAGTTTAGGTTAGGTGTGGGTAGTATCCAATCATGTATTCATCCTTCCCTTCAGCCATGTTTATATTACTTCCGTGCAGACAAGGTGAATAAGACCTGCACTGAACATAACAGTCATAAGTTGCATCAGACATTATGTGTACCAAGCTGGAGATCTCATTTTCCCTTTGTAGTGTTCTATTGCACATGGCACAGTGTACATAAAGCATTACATAATGCTACTAACCTCCTGACTCCCTTTGTCACGGTGTACATTTGCTTGGCTTTTTCTGCCGCCTGTTCTTGAGTGAGACGATGATTAAACTGTGTTAGTAGCCGCTCTGCAAAAGGCTGTCCTGCTCCATAGATGCGTCCGTAATTGAAGACTTTTGCGTGTTCTCTACTTATTCCCACAGTAGAGGCCGTCTTACTGTGCAGGTCAGTGCCGCTGCTCTTCTTACCCTGCAGGGTCATCCACCCGAAGGCTGTGCAGCCTGAAAAACATACAAATCAGTTCACCAGGCCTGCATCAACAGAATATTCTATCATGATATCAATTAGCAGAAAGCAGAGAGTCAGAACAGATCTGTACAGTTACTAAAGCGTGAGTACATTACAGCCTCCTCCGTATGGCCAAGAGGGGGCCAATGGGCTTAGGTTGCTTATACTTGGAAAACCCCTTAACCCTTTCCAATCCAATTTGTATCCCAGTTTTCCTAGGTGGCTTAGTCTTTTTCTGCCATTATACAACAGCGCTATCTGCTGGCTAAAGCCAGTACTGCATGAGGTGAACCGTTGGATAGACTCTGATAGCAGAGAGGCTGGCAATATACAGTAAGAGAACCCTGACGGATGTCTTCCAACATCGGAGCTGTACAGCCTTAAATCATAATGTCTTTAGAAGTCAGACAGTGGATTGGAGAGGGTTAAGCCCCGGACTAGTACCCTGGGTGAAAATTCATCTAAATCAAATTTTCAAACTGGCTCCACCAGAACACTATTAATGTCACCTCTTTTATTACAACAAACCTGCATTGAGCTCTTCTATGTATGACGACATACTTGGCAATTGTTGTACAACTACTTTTGAAAAATAAAGGTGTAGTATTAATGTCTGTCCAGGAAGGTGTAGTAATGTCAGACTAAAGGGGTTTTCCTCACTAAATACATTTATGAACAATTTACAGGATGGAGGATAACTGTATGATCACTGGGGATCCAAACGCTGGGCCTGATGGAGATAGCCTATGCTGTGCATAGGTGATAAATGCATTTAGTGGGAAAACCCCTTTAACTTACTGGTTATTGCAAATGTACCAAGTGAATAGAAATTACAATACCAGACATACACCATAGATAAAAGTGGAGAGTCCCTTTCATGAATGGCGCAGCAGCCATCAGAACCCTCCCGCAGCAAATTTAGTAGTTAGCTCAGGATCTCGAGAACTGGCTCGGTGGCGATCCTATGATTGCTGCCATTACTCTCCAATTATAAGGGCTCTTTATGATGAGAGAACCCCTATAAGACAGATGTTAATAGCACATTATGTATATATTTTCACGCTCCCTCCAGTCTCTGCACATGAAGCGATCTCCATCCCAGAACTTCAGTTACAGCATTGCACTCGGAAAATGTAACTTTATACTGTAGATTCCGAACTGTCAAGCAAAAAGAATCTGACAATCTAATCATCCCCTCCTGTATCTGAATGTGACATTTAACTCCTAATTCCCATACTTTTAATCAAAGGAAATGTAGGACACTGAAGAGGTTACAGGCCTTAATGTAATTCACAAAATTACACATCTTTTAAGCCATCCATGTGTATGAATGGGATATGATGGGAAAAGAGGACACTTAAAGGAGACCAGTAGAAAGGAGGAGAAGTAATAATGGGGTTGATGGGGAGGACATAAGGCAAGGGAGTAGATGAAAAGCACGAGATTACATGATTGTGAAAGGCAGTGTAATGCAATGGAAAGGAGAATAATGATAATGAAGTGCAGGAAATGGGAAGAAAGGCTTACCGTGTAATGCGGAGCCAAATAACATAGGTGGGGGGGTAATTAATAAGAAACATGGCAAGTATAACACATATGGGCACTAAGTCAGTAAAAAGCTCATAGCTATGCAAATATGTAATCGTGTCTCAGTTATTAAATGTTATATCAACCTGAAATGTATGCAGATTAGAGTATATCTAAATGTATGTGAACTAGGGCTGGGCAATTTTGCCTAAAATGAAAACCTTACTTTTTCCAATTTCAATCGTGATTTTTTTTGGCGCTATACATGTTAAGGCTTTGTTCTAATTTGTGTCAAAGGCTTACTTTAAAGCCTCGGCTGTAGATGTGACACAGAATCCTGGACCTGGGAATATATAGAAAAATACCTAGGAAACTGACAGATGGCGCGACAAACTAAATGGACCCCATCATAGTCAGTGGGGTCCATCAGGCCCTGTTCCTGACAGTTGGGTGCTAGAATCAGCACTTCTGTTATTTTCGGAGTTCAGCACCTATGATGGAGCCAAAGAGTGGAAATAACAACACAGGCGTACACCCAGTCTAAAAAAACTACCTGGACACTTTTTTTTTGTACATGCAGAGCAATTCCTGAACATATACTGATTAATATGGGACAGTTCTGATAATTAGCACTTATTAAGGAGTTGCTTGCATTTCCCTTATGTAAAAGAATGGCATACCGACGTCAAAATAATATATACATGACTAAGTTCTACCAGGTGCACACTTTTGCCTCTCTTGGATGAAAAGTTCTACAGACGGCCGTAAACTGACCACTGTGTACTTCTATGCTCTTTCCCACTCCAGGAGACTGCTCTAGAGCGTCCCCCAATGACACGGACAGGAAAATAAGATTTTTGTATTTACCATAAGATTTTTTCTCGTCACGTTCATTGGGGGACCCAGACAGTACCATTCTAATGACTATATCTTTCTCGTTGTTGCAGCTTTCTCCCCCAAGTTGACATGGTTCTCCGCTGTGTTGTGGTTTTAAGTGTTTTTATAGTTTTTAATGTTCACATTGACAGTTTTATCTTTCCTATCCTACAAACTGATTAGCTTGTTGCCTGTGGGAGGGGTATAGCTGGTAGGAGGGGCTAACACGCTCTACCATAGACTTGTACAGGAGGGGGTGTACATGGAACTCTGAAGAGTGTCAGACTTTCGTGTGCCACACAGACTTCACCGGGTGAAAGGCCTGAATCACAGGAGCAGCCTAGTATAAAACATACATCACCCAGCTCCCTGTCATATCCCCTAAAAACATCATAAATTAGTTTCTCATCCATATCATTGGGGGACACAGCTAAAAACCTAAGGTACAGTTACTGCCACTAGGAGGCAGACACTAAGCAGAAAAGTTTTAGCTCCTCCTACTAGCTATACATCTCCCCCAGGCACCAAGCTAATCAGTTCTAGCTTTATGTCCATAGGAGGCAGACCTGATTCTCGCAATCTTCAACAACCTCTCTGATTAAGGGAATACAGGGAGAAAGGACATTTCCCATTACCTCACTGAGGAGGGCGAACAGAACGTTAGAGTTAACCATGCTGTTGTCTGTCCTAGCTACAGAAGAAAAGGAGGCTTGCCAAAGCACTGACTCGGACGTGACCCGCCAGCTATAGTGTCCCCCTTTTTTTTACCGGAGCACTCCCTTCTTACTTAAAAGGAAGGTGAGATAGTGGTGTACACTATTGGAACTAAGTAATCTGTGTTCCTCCCTCTCCTAGGGAGGTAAGTATCTATCCTGTATAGAGGTGAGTATTTTCTCTCCCTCTCTCCCTTTATTTCTTGGCTACTACAACCCCCAGCCATTCTATAGCGGTATATCTAGGGTTCGCTTCTTCGGGGTCTTTTTTTCCCCAGGCAGTGCAAGCTGTCCTCTGGCAGCATCGACTGCCGCTTCTCTTGTCCCGCTAGGTCTTGTTTTTGCGCAAATTTGTTCATCATGCTTGGTGCCACGGACAAATTCTCGTGGTCACCGACAGTTTCGTTTCTGTCACGGTTTTTGCTGTGGGCGCATCACTACCAGCTGCTTCTTTTTACTCCATCACTGGCGCTTCGACGGCCAGCATTACACATTTAGGCCCTGGCTTCAGGCCTACTCAGGACACTCCCAGGAAAGGGGGGGCGACTGATTAGTATGTAGGCAGGAAACTATGAAGACAGGCCTTCCACTGTTCCTTTTCAATGCCTGCACAGCACTGCTCCCTTTTTGGGCATCCACTGGATATCAGGTGGCTGCCAAACAAGGTCCGCTCTCACATCATTTCTCCATGTCCTTCAACTTTATTTTTTGGTGCCTTATTGTGCATTTCTGAGCTGCACAAAGAAAATGCTGTGTAAAAAAAATAAAATAAAAAGCATGTGTTTTTTCTAAAACCGCCCACAGTTTTTTTTGCTTTGCAGCCGTTTTTAGAAATATACACAAAAAAAAAGCACCAAAAAATGTGAACACAGCTTTATATTGGCAAGTATTAGTTTTATGAAAGGAACTATAAAAAGTGCAGTTTTTCTTAAGACTTTGTAATGTTAAGTTCTGTTTATATCTGTGCTATGGCTTCCATTTATAACTGAAACCACCACACCGTTCGGAGCCCACCGTAAGGCTGACACAACCGGCGCTGACCTATAATGAGGTTATAATGAAGTTTTTTCTCCCCCACACAGTAATATCCGTCAGCTCTTCTCACATGTCTATTTGACAAAACCTTTTTCTTATAACTCTATATTACACTGTTCCTGTGTTAGTCGTCCTGGAAATATGTAAATTGACAACAGGGCATTACACTTCCTTGTGTTGATAGAATGTGTGGCAATGAATGGACAGTGTCGGAGTATGTAGGGATTTATACACATAGAACAATTGCCTATATCGCACAACAAAGACATGGCTGCAGCTAATACCGTGTTTTCACGAAAGAAGGTCCTACCCCGATAGTAAGACCTATCGTGTTTTCGGGGGAGGCTTGAAATATAAGACCTCCCCAAAAAATAGGACCTAGCTAACATAGCGCCCCCCCCCCCAAAAAAAAATCAATACTCACCTGGTCAGTGGCGTCCCGACGGTCCCTGGCGGTGCTGCGGCAAACTGCAGAGTCCTCTCTGTCTGCAATCTCAGCTTCTGCTGGTGACGGGGCTTTGAATACCCTGCCTCCAGCAAAGTGAGCGCTGTGATTGTCTCATCGAGCGCAAGCAGCAAATCACAGCCACTCAGTGATGTCATTCACTGGACCATCGGGATGCCGTGGACAAGGTGCGTATAAGACTCCCACCCCCACCCCCGAAAATAAGACACTGTGCCTCTTTTGGGGCAAAAATTAATATAAGACAGTGTCTTATTTTCGGGGAAACCTGGTAGTAAGCATTTACTGTGTTGCAGCTACTGAAATCACATCTACACTGCTCAGCGCAGTCATCCATAATACTGTATGTTATGACTGTTTGCTACAGAGAGATAGAGAAGAGAAGCTCATTCTCTACTGTGTGTGTACTGTATTGGAGACATAATAAGCTACTGTAGTCTCTACCCATCAGAAAACACAAAGAATTATGCTTGGTTTACATCTGTACTATGGATTCTGTTATACTGCTCTGTTATGGGAACAGGAAAACGGAATCCACTGGCCAAAAGCATCTGTCTTATGATGGAACCAAATGGCAGCAAATAGACCTCATGGGCTATAATGGAGTCTGCTTGGTTACTGCCTGGCATTTTACAGGACAAATTAGCAATGCATACAGTGCAATTTTATTATGTATTTTAACCCCTTAGTGAAGCAGTCCTTTTTTCCCCCCTCTTTTAAAATATCGTACCTCCTTTATTTATCCATTGACGTCGCTGTATGAGGGCTTGTTTTTTGTGGGATGAGTTGTATTTTTGAATGGTACTATTTAATGTACCATATAATGTACTGAAAAACTTTAATAGGTCAGTATGATTACTACGATACCAAACTTATATAGTTTTTTTTTTTTGCTGCACTTTTATTTTTTTTTCAGACTTTTTTTTAAAATTTTCTACCGCCATCTTCTGCGTGCAATAACTTTTTTATTTTTCCGTTGACATAGGTGTGCGAGGGCTCATTTTTTACGGGATGTCCTGTAGTTTGCATTGGTACCATTTTAGAATACATACAACCTTTTAATCATTTTTTATTGCATTTGTTTTCTTGGAGACAAGTGACCAAAAAAGGCGCATTTCTGACGTTCTGTATTTTTTTTCTTTTTTCGGACAACATTCATAATGCGGGGCAAATAATGCATTGCTTTGATAGATTGGACTTTTACGGACGCAGCGATACCAAATATGTATTTTTGTTTTATAATTTAGATTCTTTCATTGTTAATATGGCAAAAGGCGTGTTTTTTAAACTTTTATTACTTTTCTTTTTTAGCAACAATTAGTAAAAACTATTGTTCTCATTTTTACTTTTAGTCCCCAGAGGGGACAACAACTAGCGATGCTTTGATTGCTCCTGCAGCATGATGTAATGCCACAGCATTACATCATACTGCTATTGGGCATGCAGACTATCAAGCCACCCCAATGGAATGGCTTGTTAGGCATTCTGCCAAGAAAGCCTTGGGGCCTTTCAGAAGGCCCCTGGCTGCCATGACAACTGCACAGCTCCTTGCAGTTTTTTTGCAGGGGGCCGTACGGGACCACCGAACATTGATCAGGGGTTTTAAATGCCATTGTCAGGATTGACAGAGGCATTTAAGTGGTCAATACCTCCACAAGGCTGAGTAGAGCCGTTTTCTGGATGTCAGCTGTAATAAACAGGACTTAACTGTACGTCATATAGCAGGAAGGGGTTGAAAGGAATCAGCCATCGAGGCTGATGCTAATGTGAGCAAGTCTTAAGAGATGTAGAAGGTAAAACTAGTGAAAACGGCAGGATACAAGTCACATGATGGCCATATATACAGTTATTCCTCTTATACACACACCACAGCTTATTCTGAAGTTTAAGCTTCTCCACTCACATACAGGTCTGTTATCATGTAGGTAAACGCAGCAGATCTAGAGACTGTAAAGGCAATGAGCAAGTCTGGAAAGAATAAGGAAACACTAAAGGAGGTGCATAGTTGTGATTCACAGATTTTATGCTGTCCAACATGTAAAAAAGTCTGGGTGTGAATACCTTTATAAGCATGGCAATCTTTATATGTATGAGGTTTATATTCTCTTCACTCTAAGTGTCTCCATTGCACTTTTTCTATATCAATAAAAGATGTTTTTTATTGAAAGGACATTACCATGAATACCAGCAAAGTGGGCTTCACCGAGGATTGCGGCTATCCAGAGCTCCTGAGAATCTACGTCTGCACCAATCATATGATATCCTGGGGGTGTTTGCACCATAGCCTTTAGTTCACTGCCAATTCGGTCAGTCTACCAGAAGAGGAAGCAATTATTACTATTAATACAAAAAAATCCCTTAAACGATCACCGATTAGCAATTTTTTTTTAGCGATCATCGACTGGTGTAAATAGGCCTTTAGAGATCCCCTTACATTATCGTAATAAGGCAAATTCTAGGACATTTACAGTGTATTTGTAATCATGAATCCCCCCCCCCCCAAAACCATTACAATGTATGGATAGCTGAAGAAACAGAGATTCTAATGTTAGGCCCAAAATGTTCACGTGCAGATTTTAATTATAAAATCCGCATGAGTGATCTGCACCTGTAGCTGCCCATAGGGACGCATTAGCATACGCAAGGCAATTAAAAGCATGTGGATGTGATTTTTTTCCTGGCGTACGGATCACATGCACGGGAAGCAATCACAGCATGCTCCATTTTTCTGCGGATCCCGCGGGACGGCTTCCATTGAAGTCAATGGAAGCAGTCTGATCCGCGGCACAGCTACAGCTGTCACTGTGGACATGCTGCGGATCAGCAAGTAAGCAGGAGATTTTAAAAAATAAAATAAATTGCACTGCGCATGCGTCCGGACGCATATGCCGTGCTGCAGGTGGAAGATCCGGCAAGCACAGAGGAGACCCGCGCTGGATCTGGACAGGAAAGAAAATGTATTTTCCTGTTCATGTCTGCGGGCACGGCTGGATTCCGCTGTGGGATTGAGCAGTGGAATCTGTGCGTGCAAGTGGACATTGGGCCTAATGCTTATCCTTGAACTCCCTTTCTGCGAGATGTATGACATTGCATACTGACTATGTGCCGCCCATAGCCATGTACTATCTCAGCGTGCATGCACACGTAATACGCGCCAAGATAGACCAAGCAGCAATTTTTCTTGCGTTTGTATTTGGCCTAAGTCATGTGAACGGCAACATGGCCACCTGTGGCAGATTGGCACAGCGCATTTTCTTTTTTAGGTCTTAAATGTTCTATCAACAGAACTGGTTTGAGGGATTGTGTTTTTTTTTTTGCGTGCTGAGCTATAGTTTTCATTGGTGCCATTTTGGGGTACATATTAATTTTTTCTATCACTTTTTATTCCAATTTTTCTGGAGGCGAGGTGACTGAACAAAAAGTAAATCTGGCATTGTTTTTTAATTTTTCTTTTCATGGCATTTGCTGCGAAGCATATATAATGCTTAAGTTAACACAGGTCGCTATGGATGCAACAATGTAAACATGTACTCTTTTTATGGGAAAGATAGGGGGATAGTTTTCTTAGATATTTTTAAACATTTTAGTCCCACTCGATCATCTGATCTTCTCAAACTTCTGCAGCCTGTCAGAATAACACTGACAGTTATCCTATTAAGTATAGAAAAATGGCAAACCTGGGGGCCTTCATTAGGCCCAGGTAGCCATGACAACCTAACGGCACCTTGCAATCACATTGTAGGGGCACTAATGAGATGACAGTCCCTCTGTCAAACCCATAAGATGTTGCGGTCACTACTGAATGCGGCATCTACGTGGTTAAACATCTAAGATAGTAGTTATCGCCATTCTCAGCCACTGCAGCAGGGTGTTATCTGCATGTTTTAGCAGACATTGGCTGCTGATGGTGCAAGCCCAGCTGTTGATGTACTGTACGGCAATGTGTGCTAAGGCCCACCCAGCCATTATGTAAATGTACATCAAGGTGCGTTGATCACACACAAGCTGAACTGCTCAAACCAGTGTCAGTCAAGATCCTAACCGACCTACGTCAAAAGATCCGGAGCTCCAAATCATGGCCCAAAGACTGGAGAAGATTGGCCTTAGTCACACTTCCAAAAAAAGGTGATGCTCAAGAATGTTCCAATTACTGCACCATCGCCCTCACGCCGGCAAAATTCCAAACGTGTACATGTGTTTCACCGATTACAGCAAAAGGATTTGACTGTGTTGAACATGACAAGCTTTGGAAGTGTGTGAAGCAAATGGGCGTCCCAGAACATACTGAACAGCTTATAAAGTTGCTTTACAACAACCAAGAAGTAACAGTCAGGACAGCTTATAGAGACACGCATTGCTGCGGAATTGAGAAAGGTGTACGGCAAGGCTGCATTCTATCACCAGTCCTCCTCAATCTGAATGCAGAAATGATTACGAGGGGATGCAATCTGGACAAATCAGAAATCTGAGTCAAAATCGGGGACAGAAATGTCAGCAACCTCCGATACGCAGATGACACAACACCCTGCTTGTGGAAAGTGAAAGGGATATTGGCATTGCAACAAAAACCAGACTGGTCAGTGCAATCGTCTTCCTCATAACGACGTATGGTTGTGAAAGTTGGATGCTCAGAAAAACAGATAGAAGGAAAAAATTGATGCATCTGAACTATGGTGCTGGAGGAGAATGCTACGGATACCTTGGACCGCCATGACAGAGAAAAAGGTAGTGTTAGATCACATCAAACCAAAAATATCACTAGAGGGCAAAATCATCAAACAGCGGCTCTCTTTTTTTTTGGCCATGTGATGCGCGCTAACTCACTGGAAACAGTACTGATGCTTGGCAAAGTCAGTGGGAAGAGAAGATCAGGACAACAAAGAACAAAATGGCTAGATACAATCAAGGCCACCAGGAACATGTCAATCGCTGAACTGAAAGAAGCGGTGAAAGACAGGAATGTGTGGAGAACATTGATCCATAGAGTGACCGAGGGTCGGATGTGACTGAACGGATCATCATCATCACATCAAGATGTGGGAAGAGGTTAAGGTAAGTTCTGCATTTACACACAGATATATTCTTCTAGGATCTGATCTTTGACTGTGAATGTTGAATTGTAGCAATACAGTCAGAGTGCGAAAAAAAAAATTCACTCATCCTATGTCTAATGTACAACAAAGTGGGTAAATCCGATTCTTACACGTGCATTACTGGCAGTCAGCCAGGTCGGCTCCACTGCTCTACGTGTGATGGTTCCAGCTGAGATGACCTGAGGAAGAATGGCGCCATACTTATGTTCTTCATCAAAATCAGGATTCCTAGAATAAACGAATAGTTTATAATATAAATTATGCAACATGAATAATATGTGGAATAGGTAACTACAAGCAATGTGTTCAAAGAGAACAATATTCGTGAAGACCCATAGCTTTGCTTTACAGCTCACTGCTGGGTCTGTGCCACCACAAGCCCTCTCCTACTGCTCCATATGTGTCAGAAAACGCTGTTCTTTCAATTTTAACTCGTTTTCCTAAAACACAAAATGTTAGCCGTGAGAGCTACAATGAAAAAAGGCAAAATTGCAGCTTTCATTAATTAAAATGGAAAATCTAAAATATAGAAATATGCAATAGGCAAAAAGTAAAAGCTGCTCCTTCCATACACTTAACCGACAAACTCCTGTCTGATAACTAAAAAGGGCTTTTATTCTTCATTAGCTAGAGCGATTTCATTTGTATGTATGTTGTTTTATGCTGTCAGTAGGTGGGTATAAATACAAAGGGCATTTCTCTCCCATACATGAGCGGGCCCAAACTCAAAGTTACACAAGCATTTAATAGGACAAAGCTTTTAAAGTAA
Organism: Eleutherodactylus coqui; assembly: GCF_035609145.1. Lineage (NCBI taxonomy): Eukaryota > Metazoa > Chordata > Amphibia > Anura > Eleutherodactylidae > Eleutherodactylus > Eleutherodactylus coqui. The sequence continues at coordinate 246,495,557 of NC_089838.1, forward strand.
TAGCTGGAAAGTGAATTGCAAATTCAGCCATTTTACTTTAAAAACGGGGACTTCTATGTATTTATATATGTACTGACGGTAAAATGGGAACGTTTCCAAGTATAGAAAGACAACTTTGTGAACCCATTAATAGAATACCTGGTAACTGTGCGTGGCAGTTCCCCTTTCTTCAGCCACACGACCTTCTGAGAACTGGAATTAACAAAACAGCTGAATATTAAGTGTTCTTGTAAAAGCACAATTCACAAAAGTAAAAAAAAAACAACAAAGAACAAAAATCCCACAACTTTTTCACATCTTAACAGATGGACCAAGCAGTGGTATTCGTGGATTTTCATGGAGAAAGGGGACACCACAGCAAAGTAGTCACAATCATTCGTCTCAAGACAGGGAGGTCCAGAGCTTCTTGCACTCCCCCAAACCCCCTTCTAATCCTTTGTAATGGTAAAAAAAGAAAGAAAAGTAGAAAACTCTCTTGTGTGTTTGGGATTTTACTAATTCTGTGAGGAGGAGACAAAATTTGGGCCTCTTTTCTCTTTAGCCCCACAGCAGCTGCATGATCTGTTTACATCACGAGTGCACAACCTGTGGTCCCCCAGTGCCATTATATGAGGCCTCAACCATCTGCACACAGACATGCTCATCTGATTCTGGTGGCTGCTCACATGTATTTTCTGTGTTCAAAAGGAGAAAAAAAAAGGATTTTTGTACTTACTGTAAAATCTTTTTCTTGTAGCCTTCACTGGGTGTCACAGGAAACCATAGGTTTTAGGCTGCTGCCACTAGGGGGCGTGACACTAAGAAGCAGACTATACCTACCTGCAGGCACTGAACTAATCAGTTTGTTCCCCAGCAGTAGGAGAAGCAATGACAGAAGAATTTACAAAGCATAACAGAATGGGCAGAAGGCTATAAGAGATTATAAGTACAAAAATCCTCTTTTGTTGGTCACTTCATTGGGGAACACAGGAAACCATGGGACATCATAAAGCAGTCTGTATGGCAGAAAACGGAAAGAATCTCAGGTGGAAGGCTGCGCCTTGCGGTCCAGAGTTAAATGTTGTGTATGCCATAAAAGGAAAAAGATGTGGGAGAAAATGCGTATGGAAGACCATATTGCAGCCTGTAGAGCTGTGAGGCTGAAACGTGATGGTGCACTGCTCCCCCCCCCCCAAAAAAAATCGCCCACCGAACAGGAAGTGCGCACTGTAACCCTGAAAGGCAGATCCTGAGCCGGCACACAGCATGCCTCAAGAATGGCCGCACAAATTCAACTTAGAGGCCAACAAGCCCTCGTGCCTGCAGTCTGGGTGCCCAAAATAAGTGACAAACACATATAGACAAATAGCCCACATGTCCAAGTTGGGGAGGGCAGTCCCCTGGAATGGCTAGGAGTGGGAAAGAGAGAGGGGCAACACAATCTGTACATTTAGAAGCAACAAAGCAATGACCTTCGACAGTAAGGAAGCATCCAGGCACAGAAATATGCTGTCCAGATGACTGGGCAAGATTAGAGAGCATCCAACAACCGGTAAAGATCCAATGGTAGAGCATGTAGGGGGTCTATGTGGAGGGGCTATGCGCACCATGCCCCAGAGAAAGGTGTATGCAAAAATGTTCATGTCCTCAACAGGTAGAAGAAAGCACACGATCAAAGAAAAGGAAGAAAACTATGGAAAAAATATATTTCTCCTTGCAATACTGAAAAAAGGATTTCCAGGTTCTGTGGTAAATTTGAGAAGATAATAGCTTCTCCCCCTGGATAAATTTTTCCAAAAAAAACAAAAACATTGGCCATAAAACCTCAGCTTCAACAGCCAAACAGTTGGGTAGAGGAGAGGGCCCTCAAAAAGGCTATCTGGATGATCAGGCATTATCCACAACTAAACTGACCACGTCTGGATACCAGGTGCGTCTGGGATAGTCGTGGGCCATGAGGATTAATGGAAACACTTTTACCTTGACAGTCTACTGCAGGTACTCAAGAAAAGGAAGCAGTCTGAAGAAGAGGGGAAAAAGAAGGGAGTCCATAGAATTTCTAGGGCATTTGTCATAACAGAGAAAGGGTTGCTGGCTCTGAATATGAACCGTGGAATCATGTGGTTCCGATGAGAGGCCAGATCAAGGTCCGAAGTTCCTCGATACTGGTATATAATGAAGAATTCCTCTAGATGGAGGAACCACCCTCCACGGTCTAACCATTCATGACAGAGGTACTCTGCGGTCAGGTTCTTCACCACAGTGATAAGGACAAGACATGGCATTCTGCCCAAGAGGGATTCCAGGGTGCTTCCTCCCTGATAGCCCTACCACATGTGCCACCCTGGAGATTTATGGAAGTCATGGCTAGGACGTCCACCATATGGACCTGAACTGGATGCTCCACAAGGGAATCTGGAAAATAGAGAAGGAACAGAGAGATTGCCCTGTGCTCCAGAATGTTTAAAGGCAAATGGGATTTCTGAGGGTTCCAGCAACTCCGAACCATGTGATGAAGAAAAAATACTTTTCTCCCACCCCAGAAGGCTGGTGTCTGTGGCAACAAATAGCCAGTAGACTGGGAGGAAGGCGCAACCCTAGAGAACAAGTGGGGAATAAAGCCACAACAGAGGGGCTTGATGCACTCCTGCAGTATAATGGATGGGACGATCCAGAGACTTGTTCCAGGTGGAAAGAATGGCCTTCTAGGGTGGTCTGGAGTTGGAGCTGTGTGAAGGGAATCGCTTCCATGGTTGATACTAGCTTTTCCAGGATTTAAATGCAGAGACAGATTTACAGGCGGGATAACTGCAACGCTGAAGTGGAGGACAACTCTCCTGTACTTTGAAAGAATGAACAGAGAAGATGTTTCGAACAGCATTCCCAAAAAAACGATCTGATACGAGGGAATGAGAGACAACCCTGCTTTGTTGACATCCAAACAAAGCGAGAGATCATTTCCAAAGTGATTCTGAGGCTCTCAAATTCCTCGCTGCTTAAGGAGGCTTCAAGCAGTATGCATGATCACTCGATCTCAAAAAGGTCACGACGGCCAGCAGGACCTTTGAAAGGGCATGAGGAGCCAAGGTCACCCCTAATTGGAGAGCAACAAACTGGAAATGAGTGATCTGGACTACAAAAAGAAGTAACTGCTGATGAGGGAGAATGATGCAGACATTTAGGCAAGTGTCTTGAATGTCCACTGATGACCTATATTTGTTGGACCCCAGTTCGAAATGGCGCAGTCTGTCGGGCCTGTTCAGTAGCTCCGGAATACCGTTTTAGAGACCCATAGGGTGGCAAAAACTGGGAGAGTGAAGCCTGTGGTTTCAAAGGCAGATGTAGCAGAAACCTCAATGCATCTATCTGTGTATACAGTGAGGGGCTGGAGTAAACCACTACCCAGCTGTCAGGAGTATGCTGGGCATGTGGATAAAGAGACTGGGCCTGGCTATCTGGGGACATGGGAGCTTCGGAGCAGCTGCATCTCCAGTCCTTGGAGGTAGGCTAGAGGGACCAGTAGCTATAGAGAAGTCCACAGACCTGCGGGTAGGCCACAGAAGCTGAGGATTAGATTTGTGACCCACCCCGGAGGCAACTGTAGTACTGGAGGAAGAATAAGAAGCAAGTCACTGGGGAGAAGCCATGGGAAGGCCGCACAAGCCAAGTGTGGGGGGTAAGCCACAAAGCTGGGGACAGAGTTGTGACTTGCCCCAGAGCCTAGTGAAGCAACATGGGTGGCCAGCCCCGGCGTCAAAGCAGCCACGCGTTGCGGAGAAGCTGTGAGAAGGCTGCAGAAGCTGAGTGCGTGGGATAGGCAGCGAAGCTGGAGGCTAGAGTTGTGGTCTGGTCCTGCATGAGGTAAGGCCTTACAGCAGGTAGTAAATTGTGTGTCCAGTCAAGTGCTAGAAGCAGCCAGGCGTCATGGGAAAGCCATGTAAGGGCGCGGGAAGGCTGTAGCATCTGAGCACCAAGGGGTAGGTCGCCAACCTAGGGGCTAGAGTTACAGACTGCCCCAGCACTGGCTATGACTGCAACACAGGGAGTGTTAAATTGGGAGGCCAACCCTAGAGTTGTAAAGCGGCCAGTTGCCATGGAGAAGGCACGGGAAGTTTGTGGAAGCCGAGTGCCATGGCTAGGCCGCAAAGGCAGGGGCTAAAGTTGCGGCCCACCCCAGCATCTGGAATAGTCCACATAGCAGGGACTTACTAGACTGCTGGAGCTGGACGTAGCCTTGTGGGTGAGGGTGCCAGGACCAGGCAAATAGGCCATGGAAGAGGTCAGGCTGGCCTGAAGGTGGTAGGCTGGGACAGACATCCAAAGAGAAAGGGGACAACCAAAAGAGTACAGAGGGAGCAGGGGCCCACACAGAAGGAGACAGTGGCCTGGCACCTGAGGAAGGTGATATACTTTCATCTATCCTTTCTGTCCTCTGTTCATCATGGGGAGCGTTGCTGCAGCGTCACTGCTTTAAACCACGCTCAGGTAGGTGGGCAGGAGAGATTAGGTGACATGGACCATCCTCTGTCAGATTGGTTAACAGAACTGTCCTTCTTCCTCTGGTTGGGTCCCTCGTGGTCGGCATGGGGCAATAGTCTGACTTTTTCAGCTCCGTTTCCTCGTCTCGCAGCATGGAGGAGAGGCTTTTCCCTCTCTGTTGCCCCGACTTAAAAAGGGGGAGAAAGGAAAATAGAAAAGGTAGAAATACTATTTAAAATAAACTAGGTAGAACAGCTCTGGAGAACTAGATCTGTGTCTGCCTCCTTTGGACACCAAGCTAAAAACTGATTAGCTCAGGGCCTGTAGACAGGTATAGGCCCCTAGAATGAGTGCAAAGGAGGAAGAAGGGGAACCCCTTTCTCTGGACAAAGGAGTCCCGGAAGTATGCTATCAGAACTATATGACACATACTTTTGATATACCATAAATGTCTGGGATGGTAATACCCTGGTAAATTTTATTGCAACCCTTGAAACAGTTCTCATATTGTGGCTCTTGGACAAGAAAAGTTTATGCATCTCTGATGTACATAGTATATTTGTTCTTGGACATAAAGTTATGACCATAGAGTGTTGCTTTAACATCCAAAATCTGCAGTAATTTAAGTTTTTAAGCTTTTACTCTGCACTGAGAATGACATCCCAACACAAAGTACCTGATGCGCTTGTGTGCGTTCCTCCAGAATGAGATCATCTTGTTAATTTCTAACGCACGTGTGGCACGGTTGCCTCCAGTACTGGCCTGTAATGTTCCGTCTTCCATCTTTGAAAGAAAATCCTTTGCAAATGGGCTACCCACATTATTGGCATAGCCGTCCTAAAATGTAAAAATGATGACATACTGAGCAACCATTGAAAGGTTACTGCAAATAAAATACTAGTTGAGGACTGTTCAAATGCTCAGTCAACTTTATAAGAAGTCCTGAGAAGGTTTTATCCTTCTAAATCTCTATGCATACATGCCTAATACAGACTCCTACATACTATACATTCAATCTGCTTGATATCATATTATGTGGCCTCTAACGGTGGTGTACCTACCATACAGGCAGACCAGCTGACAGCTATGGGACCGTGCCCCGAACTGCCTCTCCTGCGTGTTCTAACACTACCAAAGCAGTGACTGGGGACACTCACTGCATACAGATATATACCGCTGCCTAAACCTATACATAGTTAGTTCCCCCAATGGTGATGTATACAGCCAGAATTATATCATTCACATCACAGACAGTTCATTCGGGTAATTCTCTTTTTTTCTTGCAATTGTTAAAAAGTTTGTATTATTTTGCATTAGGGTGTGCACTAGCACGAGTAGTTTAGAGCGTTTATGCACTCTTTATGGTGCACCCTTTTTGATTGTTGAGCAGTGTCCATTGCAACAACAATAGTTCATTTGGTGAAGGTCTCAACGAATACAGGTGCCTATGCCGAGTTTTGTTATGGGGCTTTTGGTTGCTGATGTACACTCCAGCCTTTAGGTAAAGAGCCAGGGTAAATGGAGCGAGCAAGGAACGGATTAATGGAGTGTACAGCTGAAAACTAATGTACTGTCCAAACAGTACTCTCGTGAGTACTGTCTACTCACGAGAACCCCTCGGTTTTCCATCTCCAGTCATGTGTGTTAAGAAAAATGTCAGAGAACCCGAACTGCCAGACTATTCTATCCCAAAGTAGAAGAATTTCCTAGCATGTTGTAATTTTATTTGCTAGTGCACTTTAAGAGAATAATGCCTTATTTTCCAATTGCCCTTCAAGATGTGGCGTAGGTCTGAGGCCTGGTGTTAAGAGGCTGTGAAGAATAGCTCTGCAAATGTTCCCACATTCTAATTGATTTCCTTGATGCAAAGTACAGATAAATTACATACACTACTTTTACCTCAATGTATCAGCATATGAAAATGTTCGCTGTGTCTGAGTGACTGCCAGTAGGATTCTGACTATTAGGAACAAAGTGTATTAAGTGCATTTTCCAGACTCACTTTGTGCGGCAAACGGTAGAACCAGCAGCCTGAAACATTCACGTCACTGCAAGGGCCATTTCCATGGTGATGAGGTGCCGAGTTTTCAAACTCTGGTAGCAATCCAGCAGGGTGCTCCTGTCACAGTGAATAGGGTGTGGATTATATGTAATTACAGATACAAATAACATGATGGCAGATGCAAAGCACGCGAAAATCGCTTCTGTACAAAATATCAAGATGAATTTCTTTTGTGCTGATCTTCATAATGTAAAAAAATATATATATTAATACATATACACACATACATAGATTTTGTATAACATTTATTGATTAGCATATTATTTCAACAGACTTAAAAGGCTACGGACATTTTTGAGGGCAACCTTTAATTAAATGCATGTATTTTGGGTGGACAATCTGCTATGTAAGTCTGTCATTGAGGCTCGACTGGCGATTTGGTTTGCAGCCCTTATCCTGCACTTATCAGCTAAGGTAGGGAGACACCTGAATAAATGGGAAACGGACGTTGGGAACGCCATCCAGTGTGTGGCATGTTGCTAAGGGAAAGGTGCAAATATGTGAAAGGCTGTGTCCAACAGAGTGGCCACTTCAAAAGCCGCCATCTTGGAACCAAGTTGATACTTTCAAATGGGAAGGGGTGCATGTGACATATGCATCTGATGGGGAATTTGATGAGGAATCCAAATATGTGCATCTTTATTCCTTTGAAAGATCAGAAAAAAAGTCTGGCGCTCCCAGGAAACAATCCATATGGAACAATGCAGTGAAATTTCAAAGTTGAAAGATTCTTTATTGCAAACTGTGTCCCAGAACGTGGACCTCAATTTTTGGATTCAATGCCTACCAGGACGTGGAGGTGAAAGGTGGGTGGCCCTATACCAGGGTTTTCCCACCTACACCGGGTAAGTCCCATTTCGTACCGTATTAGGTACTTACTGTTTTAACACAAAGCCATAGTGGGTTGGAGCGCTGTCTTACACCAGTTCTTTCTTTATTCCTTTCAAAATTATTATCAATTTTCTCTTAGCTACAGACACAGAGATGGCTGTAAGATTAACATGCAAAGCTAGGACAGAGATTGTGCTGATCTACAGGGAGCGCAGTACCCAAGTCAGATTTCAATGGTCGGCACTCTAACAGATCATCCATCAGCCATGGCACAGTTGGCAAATTGCTTGCCATATTTCATCAAATAAGTTCTGTGCTGGCTAAAAAGTGGATGTAAGAAAGCTGCCAGAGATGAAGCAAAAAGGCCAGTCCTGGTGTCCCTCCGCAAGAGCCCACATTCTAGTACCTGGCGTCTGTCACAGGAGAGCGAGGAGAGTCAAATCACCATTGGGCGGATACTGGTTGCGCATAAATACAAGATTGAGTTGCTGCATCATCTCAATGTGGACGATCCTTATCGCCATGTTGAATTTGCATAATGGGTGTCACACAATTGCAACGGGACCCACATTTCACAGTGGGTCCCGTTGCAGTGATGAAGCAAACTTCTATGAATGGGGAGGTGAACAAACAAAACTTTTGCTACTGGTCCGACACAAACCTGCACTGAACAGATCCTTCCAAGATGGGTGGCGCACAGGAAGTCATGGTGAGATGCGGTGTACGAAGACAGTGGATCCATTCTTCATTAATGGCAACCTTACTGCAATTGTTATGTGACGAGGTGTTCCCGTCACTGTTCAATGAAGACTGAAGATTCCCAGTGTTCTTCCAGGAGGATGGTCCCCTACATTATGGACGGGAAGTCCGTATGTATTTAGATCAGCCTTTTCCGGGAAAGTGGATTGGGCGTTGTGGCCTGGTGGAGTGGCCATAGCGCTCACCGGATGTCATCCTCTTGGACCACATGCAACAACAGATCCTGGAGGCCTGTGCAAGCATTTCTGCTGGGGTGTTGCTCTCAGTGCATTGTGAAAGAGCGGGGAACACATCAAGCATATGTTGTAGTTGATCGTCATTGTGTTTCAGGATATGGAAATATTGTTAATAACTATGGCAGGAATAAAAGGTACAGACTTGGCTTTCACATCACATTCTCCATCAGATCCATATACGTCACATGTATCCATTCCCATTTGAAAATATCAACTTTGTTCCCAGATGGCGGCTTTCAAAGTGGCTGCCAAGTTGGTTACCGCCCCTCTCCCCTTAGGAATATGTCACACACAGTATGGCGTTCCAAACCACCATTTTCCATTTATTCAGGTAACTCTATACTTTTGGACCACCCTGTACAACACAACAAAGAAACTTTGGTGTGGTCATAAATTAGCTGATAAAGTTCAGTAGAGAAAGTAGAGGGAAAGCAAGCCGTCAGTCCAGCTTCACGGACAGATCTCCTATAGAGAATTAACCGCGAAGCTTGACAATGGAGATGCGCTATCCAAGGATATCAGATGGAAATGCCAAGATCTTTACAACGCCAGGTTACAGTATATCCAACTGCACTTTGCATGATCAAAAGGGATATAAGAGTTACGTATGTGCCAAGGATTGCAGGATGGCATTTTAATAGTGCATTGCTAACTGAATCATCAACCACTGAGATGCAGTGGAAGAGCCCTACTAACTCTGTACCAAACACTAATAAGAGCAAATTAAACGTAGAAACAATGGATAAATAACAGGCAATAAAAGAATTCTATAAAATATACATACGGATAAAAACCAAAAATAAATGTATAATTGGGAGAATAAAATCAAGGATTAATCATAAACAAACATTCTCCATCATCTCATTAAGCCAAATAAGTACAATTGTATTCAATCTACAGATCCAGGACATTAGTCGTTTTTTTGTTTTTTTTTAAACTATCAAACTTATTATCTTTATCAGTAATGCGCTCTATACGTATCACTCAAAAGGCTTTGAAATCTTTATTATTTGGCACGATGGCATGTAGCGACACATTGTGTTTAACATAGCCATTTTGCACAATTGACCTGTGTTTATTAATAAGGGTATGAAGATGCATAATAGTTCTAACTACTGTGACCGTGCAGTGCCGAAAGTGGACACCAGAGGGCGTGAGAGCAGACTTTATGAGGAAATATTTGGCAGGGATAGGGTTAGTTTAACCAATTAATCAGAAAACACTTGTATGGGTATAACTGGAGGAGACAAAAACCTCCAGGCTTGGAGAGGTCTGTGGTCCCTGAGAGGGTCCTTGGGAGAGAGAACTTGAGAGAGTGAGGAAGAGCCTCGAACCCGACAGAGAAGGGTATGGTGATGGACATTGTGTTTGAGGCACTAGGCCTATATGATAGACAGGGTAAAACTATGTTATTTAGTGGCCAGCCAGGGACTTGCACATGTACTTGTACACTGTGACGAATGACAACAGTGTGAAGATTGTGCTACGAGTTCTGGTAATTTGCTGCAGTGAAGGACGCATTTACTGAATCTGTACGAAACGTTTGGCTTGATGTGGTTTACTGGTGTGCGACCATTCATCTGGGGGAAGAAAGATGGCGTTCGGATGAGCTAATAACCCCCAGGTTGTCACACTACATACTGGAGGCCACAGCTGCACTGTAGCATGTATATAACTAATTGAGAGCAACAACTTAAAAAAAAACAACCTCCCAATTAGTTAATCTCCACCTCTTGCATTGCTACAAACCTCAAACCTATTCCATATACTACTACGACACTTATAGTGAGGGAGATTGCACCTTTAACTTCCCGCAACATTTGATTGTTGTCCACCTAATAGTTTCTGAATCCTCAGTTTTTTCGTATTAAAGGGCACAATTTGCTAGGAGCTGATGTGTTTTTAATAGTTTTTGGCCTTCTAAGCATCATTTTGGGCTTATTAGAAATCTTTGGCCTCATATGAGGATCATCTAGCAGAACAGGCCAATGTTTCTCTAAAACTTTTCTTATTATCATAACAGGTGAATGGGTATAAGTAGGGATAAACCTATTATATCCTAGTTTGGATTCTTGTCTTCTCCTCTGAAGACACTCCAAGTGTGCAAGAATCCTTTGCAATCTTAAACGCAGCTGTAACCAGGAAACTTGGGTATAAGTTCTCACTAAAAATGTTCCTTTCAAATGCCACTTTTTTAGTTTTTAGTACAGTTACAACAAATTTGTGCGCATAGCCCAAAGGCAAAGGAAGACTATTATATTACTCTTTAAATTTTTTACCAAAACTCATTTTCAATCAGTAGATTGTAATAGCTATTTCAGTTTCAAGAGTTGTCATTTAAAAAAATTTGTAGTTTTCCACAAAAATTACTAAAACAGATAACAATTAGAAGAGACTGTACTGGCAAGAGTAAGGCCACAATCATTAAAAGGGTAAAGCCTGGTTTAGACACGATTATCGCTCAAAAGATGTATTTTGAGCGATAATCCTTGTGTGCCTTTAAGCGCAAGGTGAGCGCTCAATGCGCTCCGACCGGGGCATGCAAAAGACAAGCGGGGCCTTTTAAACCTTTGCAATCCAATTTTGGATTCAGGGTTTCCTAGGGGGCTTTCTTTTTCTGCCATTTTACAATGGCATTATCTGTTGGCTAGAGCCAGTACTGCAGTATGGGACATGCTAGAGAGGCCCCCAACAACAGAGCGGCTAGTAATCTACAGTAGGAATACCCTGCTGGACGTCTTTTGACATCGGAGCTGTACAGCCTTTAATCAGAATATCTTTAGACGTCAGACAGTGGATTGGAAAGGGTTAAATAGGGTGTCTGGTTTGTGTATTCAGAGTTATTGGCAGCTTGTCCCCCATGATCAGATCATCATCAAGAGAAAGATGATCTGATCTCTTGATGATGATCTGATCATGGGGGACAAGTTGCCAATAACTCTCAATACAGAGCTTGAGTATAGCGAATCACTTTGATCACTATGGCCGATTAAATCTGCAAATTGATGGATTAGCTTATCTGTAGTTCTGGAAATCCATCTACGGTGCTCTTCTATATCACAATGCCTTTTAAAAATATTTAGCAAAATCTCCTACCATGTTGTAATAATGTAGGTGCAGTAACATCTTTTTAAATTGTAACAGTGAAGAGAAAACATACCAAATTATTTCTGTTCTTCTTCTTTCCTGAAGTTTCTCTGGTTGATCCGTCAAGGCTGAGGTCCTTCTCCAGTCGACTGAGTTCTTCTACCTAAAAACAAGAACAAGGCAACCTGAGCACAGTCACTTCAGTGGGCAACATATTGAGTTAATATTTTGTAACTCGAATACGCAAATGCCACAACCAAGTGGTGTCCTACCTTTTGCCAGATATCACTGTCTTCGGTAAGCATGAAGTCCACCTGCACAGTTGAGCCCTGTTCCTCTGAGAGGCTGCTTGCTTTATTTTTACAATACTCAATGTACATATTTTCTATTGCTGTGTAAGGGCAGGCACTATTAACATCACAATCACCGTCTTCTTCTGCTTGACTGGCCACAAGATTGTCCTTCCGTCCTGGAACGAGGTATCCCCAACCATGCTTGTCAGAGAAGTGCAGTGGAAAGCCATCCCAAGTCAACCGCATCAGTTTAGGAGTTAATCTCATCTGAAGGCTGATAAGACTTGGACCGGGGACCCAGTCAGGATCATCCAGCCTCGGGCAAAGTTTACGATACCATCTACAAAGATTAACACATATTAATTTAACCATAGTCCTGCTGGGTTTTTTCGCATAGGAAAATTAATTTGGGTGCAAATGTGTGCATCTGCAAACAACCCGCCACCTCATCAAATGGAAGGCTTGCATTACTAACAACTAATCGAATGAGTACTAGGTCCTTTCCGCAAGCAGATAAGTAGTACGTGCCAATGGCTACTGACCGCAATGAGCATGTCAGTCAGCGCTCATTTCCTCCGTGGACAAAGGCAGACTACTGTTCTGTGGGAATGACCAATCGTTCACCCCCATAGAAAAGTCATTGACGAGCTGCACATCTCCCCGTTTACATATGAAGATGCGCAACGGAGAACTGAGCATTTTTACACTCGCCAGAATGTCAAGATCAGACGATGAATGAGCGTTTTCTCGTTTGTCGACTGATTGTTTCTGCTTTTACGGAGCCCGACTGTCGGATGAAAGGGCATTCACAGGAACATATCGACCGCATAAAAGGACCGCTACAGTATTTTAATAGAAAGCCATATAATCAAGCCGCGGATGACACATTGGTTACACCAGGAGTCTTGGAAGCTGTGCTTGAGCACTTAATTATTCATATGCACAATCTATTTAAATATACATATATTAAGTGTCAGGAAGTTATGATATAAGTTTCTAGACTGCAATTCCACATTATATTTTTATTACTGGAAGCTACACATTTCTGAGTGCAAATGGTACAAAAAGATACTGCATTATGCCACAATTATTTTCTTTCAAATACTACATAAATCTGTGAGGAAAAAACCTCCACATGTAAATCGGAGACATATGGAAATACAGCAGGGCTGAAGAGACTTCTGTGGTTACCCCAGGAGGGCTCTATACTAATTGGAACTGAGCATGAGGCCTCAAAAGAGTTCTCCACTTTGGACAATTCTTTTTAGAAAGTTTTCCTGACCGCAAGCCGATCAAAGAGTTACTCACTGCTGAGGGGTAACTGGCTGTCATATGTGATGGCCCTCCAGAACATCACACAAACAGTGGGGGCAGTATATCGGTTCACAGCAAAGGCAGGATTGAGGTGCTCACCCCTAGGTCTCCAGACACGAATACGGCCGTCGTCAGCTCCCAAACGCAACCTGCATTCGTCGCCTAAGACAACCTACTTCCAGTCCATAGCAGCCCAGTTTTGTCATTCACGACAACACTGCAAACGGAGGCAACAGTACATGTAATGGGTGCCGTGAGAACAAAATGTCCTTCAACCAAGTGCCTGGAAACGGTTCAGACAGACACAGGGGCCTGTAATGACGGTGCCACCTATCTCTGGGGCTGTTAATGTCAGATGCTCAAATGATCCTCTCTACTGGTGGTCTGTCAAGGGCGTCCTGAGCCCGGTCGCCTTGTGTGGATGCGCTTACACATCTACTAGTCCCAACATCTCCAGACAGTCTGGTTAGAATGGCCAAGCTGATGTGGATTCTCTGCAAAGTGGCTGAGTTGAAAGGTCCCTTTACTAGGATGTCATTGAAATAGGGAAGAGTGACAATCCTCCTGGAGTGTAAAGGGCCATCACCGCCGTCACAACTTTCTTGAACACCCGTGAAGCCATGGCCAACCTGAATGGGAGAGCCACAAACGCAGTAGTGTTCTGACCGAATTGTGAAGCACAGAAAACAATGATGCGCTCTGCAGGTGGGCATATGGAGGACAACAGTTCACCTCGTTCCATGAATGTGATGACCAATTTTAGGGATGCCTTGCTGAAGTACCAGACTTTCACATATTGATTCATTTTCTGCAAGTTTGGAAGGAGGAGGACAGACCCATCCTTCCTGGGAACAAAAAGGTTGGAATAAAACCTCATGAAACGCTCCACGAGTGGAACCAGGCCAATGACAGCCTGGGCAAGTAGCTGGCATATCGCTTGATCCAAATCATTGACCCATGAAAGAGACGTCAGAAGTCTGGATCTGCAGAAACAGTCCATAGGGGGGGGGGGGGGTTGACAAACGCTATGGCATATCCTGAGAAGATGACCTCCAAGCATTGGAGATGTGGGAAAACCAGATGATCGTCCCCCCACCCTGAGTGACTGGGGCCGGCACGGCACTTCATGCAGAGGAGGACTTGGGAGCCTGTAAACAGGGACACCAGGAGAGTGGGGGTCTAATGGAAGTTTTTATCCTGTATGATTTTCTTGGCATCCGCGGTTAGGGGACTGGAGCGCTGAAAGGAACAAAATAGAGGGTTCTCCTTCTGAGTAGAACACTTCTCAGGTAGATGGAAGCTCTTACCACCCATGGCTTCTGAAATAATTTTGTCTAGTCGAGCGCTAAAGAGGCGGGAACCTACAAAAAAGGTAAGTCCGGTTAAGGACCTTGTAGACGCTGCATCAGTGTCCCAGGATTTCACAAAGTCCTTTTATGTTGTTATGGAGGCCGCCCAAGCCAGTAGCCTGGCCTTATACAGGGAGGCCTCACAGGAGGTATCTGCCTGTCAGGACAATTTGCTGCACAATATCTGCAAGTTCTTCCAGGGAAGAACCCAAGAAAATGCCACATTGCAATTGCTTGGCCCATTCAGAAGTAGCTCTGCTGACCTCGGTAGAAGCAAAGAGAGGTTTTAAGGCCAAGCCTACAACCTCAAAGAATGTTTTGGCCAGTGAGTCCAGCTTCTTATTGTGGCTGTCCGCAAAAAGAAGAGGCGTCTGTCATAGGTAGAGTGGTGCATGCTGCCAAGCGTCAAATGGGAGGGTCTAATGGCGGAGATGGTACCCCTTTCCGTAAGAGTCCATAAAGAAATGAGCACATAATGTACAAGCACGTTGCTTTAATAAAATGCTTGTTAGGGAGATTCTATGACATCTTCAAATTCCTTGTGGGAAGGAAAAATCTTAGGGGGACGTTTTGGATGTCTGAAAGAGACGGACCAGCATGGAAGGTCGCAACTGAGAGGAGCTCCCCAGGGGGGATAACAAGATCCGAATAAAATCCTGGCCTGACCAGAACCAGAGAAGCCCAAACAGCACCAAGGGGCTCCTAAACCTGTGGAGACATCCTGGACCGAGCCCGAGAGCGATTGCAGCCCTCTAACTAACTCCCACAACAGAGCCGTGAGAGGGAGACGGCGCCGACACCCCGCCACCCAAGCCTGCCGCCTGACCGAGCCGGAGCCCTAACGGGCTGTCTCCTTCCAGCCACCACCCCGCAGGAGACCCCACTGGCACTAGAGACCGGCCGCGCCACTCCGGTCTCACCGGAGCCCCCCCCACGCTGTCTCCGGGCCACGGAGACCGGCGCTTGTTGCAAGTCGGGTGGGGCAACCCCCCCGCTGAAATAGACAGACCTACCTCTGAGAAGAGCAGCGCTCCGCTTACGTCGCACCCGGACCCAGACCGCTGCTACAGGAACTGCAGATAGACCGCCGGCGCCGGCCGCCCCGACACCACCCATCCGTGACCGACCGCGGGAGCCGAGGCTTGTCGCCCGCTCCCCGCTGGTAAGCACTTGCCGCCGAACGATCCAGAAGAGGGGCTGAGGCGACGCCGGACGTCCGCCTCCTTGGAGAGCGGCGGAGGACATCTCCTGCGCCCGTACCGTTGCCGCGGGGCCCGTCGGACGCCGCGCATCGCTGAACCCACCAGGTAGCAGCTCCTCCGTCGCCACATACTGCCGACACACGGCGCTTCACACGTGCCGGGCGCGCCGACCTGATCCTGACACTGCAGGCTGCAGCCTCTCTTCACATCCTCAGCGCCGGTTGCTGCGGATCCGACCACCCCAGATTTATCAGCTACTGCGGCTCAACATATCTCCGGTCCGCTTTGCCGCCAGAGAACCACACCACCCGAGGCTCAACTTCTGGGGGAGACCCCCCCCCCCCCCCCTTCGAGACCGGCCCAGCGGAGCCGGCGACGAAAAAAAACGTGAGTTACGTACAAGGGGCTGGGGGACAATACTCAGGACTGTATAGACTCCTCACAAACGCAGGCACGGGCCAGGCGGCCTATAACATAACACAACGGAACTACCTTATTTCCCAAAACTGACGAGACCGGCTGCTCTCTTACTCCTATTCTCCTTTAGCAGCCCACGACAACGCAAAGAAACAGACCCCTGATCCCTGCAAGTAAATACCGACACAGTCTATACTATAACAGCAATTCCCACAACTCGCCATATCAACCCAACGAATTCTAACATGAGTACACGCGCGAAAGGTGGCACCGCCGCCGAAAAACTAAAGGAATTCTCTCGCTCCGAAACCCCCGATCACACCCCGCACGCAACACGACCTACACAGGCAAGAGAGCCTGAAACTGAAACAAGACAAAGCCCAGAACGTACCATGCGCCAACTCCTAGACGCAATCAATACCTGTAAATCTTCTCTTACTAATAAAATAGAAGAGATTAAATCTGACGTCTCCTTACTAAGACAGGATCTACACAATATGCACGACAGAATGCGAGAAATGGAAGAACGCATTTCCAACGCGGAAGATTCACTGCGCCCATTAGCTACGGCGGTTAAAAAGGCAACAAGAGCTATAGAATTCTGCCAATCCAAAACAGATGATCTAGAGAATCGCTCGCGTCGCAACAACCTACGCATAATAGGCTTACCTGAAAAATCAGAGGGTTCCCATATGGAAACATTCGAAACCTGGCTTAAAACACTACTAGGAGACGACACCTTCTCTACCAACTTTACAGTAGAAAGAGCCCATCGAGTCCCTGCAAAACCGCCACAGCCGGGAGGCCCCCCCGCGCCCCTTCCTAGTAAGGATTCTAAACTGCAGGGACCGAGACGCTGCACTACGTCAAGCCAGAATAAAAGGTCCGCTAAAGTATAACAACACAACGATTTCCATATTTCCTGACTTTTCTGCTGAGCTACAAAAACAGCCACCTTTACAGAGGCGAAACGAAAATTCAAAGAGAGACAGATTCCCTACTCAATGGCATACCCTGCCCGCCTACGGATCGTAGCCCAGGGAAGGGCGATCTTTCTCCAATCTCCCACAGAGGCCTTGGAGTGGCTAGATATGCACCCTGAAACACCAAAAGGATGAACGCCCCCACAACACCAATTAATGGGACTCTAAATCTTGTTGCGACCCAAACGCCCAACACTCCCTTGACGCATAGACTGTGCGCAACATGACCGGGACACTGCTAAAATTATTGTCGGAGCCCAGCGGTCAGCCTTAAGCCTCTTAAGGCCAACAGAAGTCTCCCCCCAAAAGACAGAACATCTGCTACTTCTAGTTAGATTGTAGCTAAATTGTTTTCTTGTTTTCTTCTTTGACTTTTCTTTTTTTTTTTTCCCCTCTCTCTTACTCTCCCCTTCTTTCTCCACCCCCCCCCCTCCCACCCCCTTCCCTACCCTCCCTCCAACTTCTCTGTTTTGCTGTTTTCTCTGATATCCGCGGTATAATTTGAGCGAGATGTCAATGCTTAATGTTTTGAACTGTTATGTTTATGCTCTTCATCAATGTCTTCCACAAGCAGGCGCTAACACAATTCCCCCCCCTACACCCACCAATACCAACCTCCTCCCATCCCTAAATCACAGACAAAAGACTAAATCTTATATCCACGTAAATAATGGCATCCCTAAAATGCCTTAGCTGGAGCGTCCGAGGGCTTGGCACAGCACTCAAACGAAGGACTGTATTTGCATATATCAAACAACTAAACCCGCACATCATTAGCTTACAAGAGACCCACCTTGTCAAAGATAAGGCAGACACCATTTCAAAACCATGGATCCAGTGGACTTCCCACTCCTTTCACACCTCCTCCTCTAGGGGCGTCTCGGTGCTGATTCACAAATCAGTGCGCTGGAACCCAATTACTACCCGCAGGGATCCCGAAGGAAGATACATTTATATACGGAGAAATAGACTCCAAACCATATGTCATCTTATCCATATACAACCCACCCCACAATAATCTCCATCTTCTGCAGACTGCTGTCGCGTTTGCACATCACTATCCATTAGCGGAGGTGATGTGCCTAGGTGATTTCAATATGATAATGGACCCTATCAAAGACAAATTCTACACACGCTCTAATCCCACCCCCACCTCAAACTCCCCGTTGAGACAATTAATCGAAAGCGTCGGATGGGTCGACCTTTGGCGATTACGCCCCCCGGAAACACGGGAATACACTTGCCACTCACCGGGATACAACGCGCTGACAAGAATAGACTATATATTTAGCTCCACAAAACTAGCAATATATCTCACAAACATAACACACTGCCCGAGAGGCATCTCAGACCACAGCCCCATACTGCTAACCCTAAAATTCCCGCAAATTAAAATAAGGCCCACATGGAAGCTGCACCCATTCTGGCTCAAACTTATTGGATCAGACGACCAGATGCCTTTTCACATCTCCTTATTCCTAGATGCCCACAAGGACAACACCCACCCCGCCTTAAAATGGGATACGCTTAAGGCCTATATCAGAGGATTCCTCAAATCAGCTATCTCACACATAAAAAAAAACGACATCCCAGGCCGACAAGGAGATAGAAAACCAAACCCTAGAGGCCGAGAAAACATATACATCAGCCCCCACAGATGCCAACAAAATAGCCTGGCTCAGTCTATCCCGACTTTATAAACACCAAATACATGCCAAAGCCAAACGTCAACTATTTTTCTCCAAACAACGTTACTTTGAGCTAGGGAACCAATCCAGCCACCTACTCGCCAGCCTCATCAAACGGGAAAATCAAACAAACACGATCCTCAAGATCAAAAACCAACAAGGAATAGAATACACTGACACCCCATCCATCACCAACTGCTTTAAAGAATTCTACGCCAACTTATACACCTCCACCTCTAACAATACGGTGACAGATGTCTTAGACTACCTGAACGATTTAGACTTCCCTACCCTATCCGAAGAGCAGGTCAACCTCCTGGAAGCCCCCTGCACTCTGGAAGAGATCCAGCTAATAATCCAAGATATGGCCCTTAACAAATCACCAGGACCCGATGGTCTTCCCATAGAGACATACCGTAAATACCACGAGCAACTAGGCCCACAACTTCTTGAGGTGCTAAATCAAGCGCAACTAGACAAAACACTCCCAGCCTCATTCTATAAAGCATCCATAGTAGTCATCCTGAAACCTGGGAAAGACCCCACAGATTGTGGATCTTATCGACCCATATCACTGGTGAATGCAGATTACAAGATCCTAACTAAAATACTGGCCACTAGACTGAACCAGGTGATCCTCTCCATCATACACCCCGACCAAACGGGCTTCATGCCAGGGAAGTCTACAACCATAAATATCCGTAGAGTCCAAACAGCTATCCAGTTAGGTAAACAATACAACATGCCCTGGGCTCTGGTCTCACTCGACATGGCAAAAGCCTTTGACTCCGTGGAATGGGCTTTTCTAGAGGCCTGTCTGATCCGTTTCGGATTCGGACCTAAATTCCAACAATGGGTTAAAACTATATACAAATCCCCGACTGCAAATGTGGTCGTTAACGGTGTCCCTTCGGCGGAATTCCAACTGGCAAGAGGTACCCGACAAGGATGCCCCCTATCCCCGGCCTTGTTCGCCATAGCCATAGAAGCACTGGCGATCCGACTAAGAAGCGCCCCTGGTGTAACCGGCATTAAATGGTCAGACCTCGAAAGCAAATTAGGACTATACGCGGATGATACAATCCTATTCCTATCGAACCCATCAAACTCCTTTGCCCAAGCCATGACACACATAGACAGGTTCTCCCACTTCTCCGGACTACACGTAAATTGGTCCAAATCAACAATCCTCTATACAGAGGCCAACCCAAAAAACGACCCCTCCGTTGCAAGATACGGACTAAAACCAGTCTCAACATTCAAATATTTGGGAATGATCATGTCGCACGACCATAACAAGGCAATAGCAGATAATATAAACCCACTCTTAGAGAATATAAAACACAAACTGAAGCGATGGGCCAAACTACCACTATCCGTAGCCGGACGCATAAATCTCATCAAAATGGTCATCCAACCTAAATGCCTATACATATTACAACATATGCCAGTGAATGTCCCCAAGCGCCTCTTTAAGTCCCTAAATTCCCTAATTATAACATTTATCTGGAATTCCTCCCGTTCTAAGCTGAGCCTGTCAATCCTACAAAGACCCAAAGAGCAAGCCGGAATGGCCCTACCGGATCTCAGGCTCTACTACCTGGCAGGGCAACTGCGAAACATCAGAGCTTGGGTCTTGGGAAGAGAACTACCCATAGCAGACAAACAACTCGCTAAACAAGTAACAGGACAAAATCTCCTAAACTTCCTAGAGTTCCCAGAATATACCAAAGCCACCGAACTAATCCCACTCCATAAACTGGCTCTTAGCGTTTGGAAAGAAACAAAGACTCTGCAGAACTACCAGGGTGTAATACCAGAACTCCCCCTCTGGAACAATCCTGGTCTCACCGCACTACAGACCGTCCCAGACCCACAATACTGGATCGCCCAAGGGATACAAACAATAAAAGACATATATATATAGACGGAACACTCCCCACTTTTACACAACTGCGAGACAAGCTACAGGCCCCACACCTCCAGCTGTTCAGATTCTTTCAGATGAGACATGCACTAAACTCCCAATTTCCCCCCCCCCCCCCTTGGCCCGCATATCCAAGTTCCCCACAATTGGCATTCTCAAATCCCAAGGACCCAAAGGCCTAATATCAGCTTTATACACACACCTCCTCTCAGCTAAAATAGATCCTAACCCCCCCCCCCCCCAGCATATGATAAATGGAAACTTGCCATTGCTTCTCTAACACCTGAGGAATGGCAGGATATCTCCGAATCCCACCTGTCAGTGTCACCAGCTGTAAATAACAAGCTAATCCAGCTATACATTATACACCAAGCCTATCTCACTCCCAATCGACTACACAAAATGCGCAATACGACCTCGGATTCATGCCAGAGATGACGCCAACCAAGGGCGGACTTCTGGCACTTGATCTGGGAGTGTCAGTACGTTCGGGAGTTCTGGTCAGAAGTAATAAATCTCGTAAACTCGCTGTTACGACCCCCACTGGCCATTGGGCTAGACCCTAAGGTGGCGCTGTTTGGTCTACTGGAGGAGGAGGTGTGGCCATTCCACACTCGGGTCTTCCTAGAGAAGACACTATTCCTGGCCCGCAAAGAAATAGCCATGAAATGGATGGCAACAGAGGCCCCCTCGACCCTACACTGGATCCAAAACGTGAACATTGTAACCTCGTATGAAAAAATCATATACCAAAACAGAGGATGCCCAGCTAAATTCCAAAAACGCCTGGAGGATGCCCAGCTAAATTCCAAAAGCGCCTGGAAGACCTGTAACCCCCAACCTCCAAGGCACAAAACAAAAAAGAGCAAAACTCAATTTACGATTTATATAAGTTTAAAAATGTTTATTGTTATTAAAGATACAGACGGATAGTCTGAAAGGCACAATAGCAAGTTCGATGTTAACTTAAAGGGGTTGTCCCGCGGCAGCAAGTGGGTCTATACACTTCTGTATGGCCATATTAATGCACTTTGTAATGTACATTGTGCATTAATTATGAGCCATACAGAAGTTATAAAAAGTTTTATACTTACCTGCTCCGTTGCTGGCGTCCTCGTTCCCATGGAGCCGACTAATTTTCGCCCTC
This sequence comes from Eleutherodactylus coqui, assembly GCF_035609145.1. NCBI lineage: Eukaryota > Metazoa > Chordata > Amphibia > Anura > Eleutherodactylidae > Eleutherodactylus > Eleutherodactylus coqui. The sequence continues at coordinate 246,517,310 of NC_089838.1, forward strand.
CGATGGCCAAATTAGCCGCGCTTGCGCAGTCCGGGTCTTCTGCAGTCTTCTATGGGGCCGCTCGTGTAGAATGCCGTCTCCGTGTAGCTCCGCCCCGTCACGTGCCGATTCCAGCCAATCAGGAGGCTGGAATCGGCAATGGACCGCACAGAAGCCCTGCGGTCCACGGAGACAGAGGATCCCGGCGGCCATCTTCAGCAGGTAAGTATGAAGACGCCGGACCGCCGGGATTCAGGTAAGCGCTGTGCGGGTTGTTTTTTTAACCCCTGCATCGGGGTTGTCTCGCGCCGAACGGGGGGGGGGGTTAAAAAAAAAAAAAAAAAAAAACCCGTTTCGGCGCGGGACAACCCCTTTAAAACATGAATATGTTTCTATTTGCACTAATGTGTATTGTACAAACCTTCATTTTTATGTGTCTCAGACTGCTCATCATTAATAAATAAAACGAATTAAAAAAAAAGAAAGAGACCTTCCCCCACGGATGCTTTTGGATCTGGTTCTTTCACCTGCAGGGTGTCCTTCACAGCAATTATCGTCATTCCTGGAGAAAAGCTAGAGCGCATCCCAGTGAGGGGAAGGGGGAGGTAGAGAGCACGATAAGGCTGGTGACTCAGAGGATTGCTGCGAGTGAGATTGTCTAGACTGCTTCCTGGGTCTTCCATGGGAGGGGCCAAGGGGTAAGGAGTCTTCTCCATCAGAGGTGTTTGGAAGCAGGTGACGGAAAGTCCTATCCAGCATAGCACAGTCCAGGACTTTAGTAAGGTCCAGGACTGTACAAGACAGAGAGCACGTCCAGTTCAGTTCAGAGGTTGATGTGGCTGTAGCTGAGAGGGGGCCAGTAGGCACATCGCTGGGCAGCCTGTCTCGATGAGAGGCAGACAGCACAGAGAGGTTCAGACTGACCACATGAAAATTTGGTGTGACAGAAAAAGTACTCTGGCTGTAGCCTGTCTGGAGCATTCTGCCCTGGGGTCAGACATGGGGCTAGGGTCTATTTTGCTTGCTGCTATGGATGCTGCAGAAGTGACACTGATAAAAAGGAGCTAGCCACCAGACAGAGCTTACTCTATGCTGTGCTGTGGTTCCAGGCCTCACTGCTGTGAGAAGACGACGACCCATGAGAGGTACCACAGGTCTCAGCAAAGGAGAAGAGATGATGTTGAGATCAGAAGAAAGGAGAAAAAGGACCTGAGGACAGGCCGTAGTCCTGGGAAGTGCAGGCGCTAATGAGAGCACAGGAATAGGGTGAGCAGAGCAGTGAATGGAGGATTCCCCAGGAGAAACCTCCTTCCAGCAGGGCAATTAGATAGGTTAAAGAAAGCCTGTGAGACCACCCCTTTAATGGCAGCCACTAATAAGGTGATTAACGTAGCAGCCCACCCCCTGTGAAGCAGGCTCCTTAGCAAGCTAACCACTACAGCACCCTCCCGTAGAAGTAACTCCTATACTCTAGCAGCACGCACCCCAGTGCTTGGATACCTTTTGTAGAGGGAGGATATGCTCTTGTTGAAGGAGGCACGCTGTAGCTGGCGGGTCACGGTCAAACTGGTTGTTAGATCATTCCTCCTTTTCTTCTGAGGGTCAGGCATACAACAGGGTGGTTGGCTCCACACTGTTAGCCCTCCTTGGCAGGGTAATAAGGAGAATCCAGTGCCTACCCTGTATTTCCGAATGTAGTCAGAGAAAATGGACTGAAGACCGGTAACAGAGAGGACAGCCTCTTAGCGGGATTAAGCTAAAACTAATAAGCTTGGTGACTGGAGAAGGGGTATAGCTAGCAGAAAGAGCCAACACTTTTTCTGCTTAGGGTCGGCCTCCTAGTGACAGTAGCTGTACCCACGGTCCGAGCTGTTTCCCCCAATAATACGGATGAGATATAAGATTATATTAATGTTCACTAGCAAAAACCATGCTAACTGAAGTGTGAGGTGATCCGATATCATGAAATAAATACATTAGGTCACACTCTATAAAGGAATAATTATGTTTCAGTTCTTTTACGCATCTTTTGTATCTGTCACTTACCCAGGATGCCCGGGCATATGTTGGCTTCTTTTAGGCAAGTATGGTAGAGTTTTCTCAATGATTTCATCCAAGTACACTTTACCAGGCAAAGGCTGTGATTCTTCTTCTTCACTCGGAGGTCCAGAATCTAAATACATCGCTGAGGTTAAGTCATGACAAATCCACAATAGAAAAAGTGTGGGAAAAACATGTAACAAAAGGTGTTCTATACCAATAGAGTGCCTAGGAGTACATGGATCCTCACCTGCATGTGGATCTGAGAGATCTTGTTTCCTTACATTACATTCGGATGCAGATTTGATATCTTTCTTTTTGCTAGTTTTTACTTTCTTTTGCTTGAATTCTTGAATATCCCACTCCAAATCCCAAAGCCATGGATCAGTTTTGTATCTAGTTTGTGATCAAGACATACATATAGTAATCAGCTTTATACTGTCCGAATCCCTATGAAATATTGTAGGAGAAGAATGTATTTACTAAAATAGACATGTCAGGAGAGTTAACAGACCATCTTTAATCTATTCTCATGTATTACGGACTAACACATAAAAAAAAAAAATTAGACACATACACCTTAAAACAGGCACCAATGTGATATAAAGTATTTACATTGATCAGCCATCACATTAACTAGACTGACAGGGGAAGTAAATAACACTATATCACATGACAATGTCAAGGAGCAATACGTATATTACGCAGCAATGGTCAGTCACTCAGTCTTGAAGTTGATGTGTTGGAAGGAGGAAAAAAAAAATGGATCAACACCAGGATTCGAGGGCCAAATTGTGATGACTAGATGACTGGGTCAGAGCATTGCCCAAACAGAAGCTCATCGGGTGTCACAAGTAGGCAGTGGTTGATACCTACTAAAAGCACACAGGTCATCACAGTCATCACAGTCTGCTGCTGCATGTTGGGCTGCATAGCCAGGCAGGTCAGAGTGCCCGTGGCGACCCATGTCCACCAACAAAAGTCTATAATTGGGCATGTGAGCATCAGGACCAAACCATGAAGCAATGGAAGAATGTGGCCTGATCTGATGAATTATGTTTTCCTTTTGCATCCTGTGATTGGATGGGTGCATGCACAGTCTATGCTTTCACTGTGTATAAAAATGATGATTGAACAATATAGACTGTGCTGCCTGTAAGTACACTTGAACATTCATACTGGTGGAATAATTAGTATGGCAGAATATACTTTATTAGAAAATGTCTTTCTGGCGTGAACAGTTCTTTTCATCAGGTCCATTGGTAATCAAAACACCTCCCCTAAAAGGGTCAGGAAAGGGAATGCGGGTGTGGTCATTACATTCACAACACCACATTTGCAAAAATATACGTAAAACAGTACTCCAAAATAAAACATAGACATAGGAGGACATTTCTAAAACATTTTATGCCAGTTTCTGGTTTAAAAAAAAAGATACAGAATTTTGTGACTTTCAGGGTTTGTGCCACCATCTAGCACGTTCCAGAAAAAAGACCGTGACTTGTTATGAGGGAACGTGTCCCCCCCCCCCACAGACCGACACATTTATATAGAATTTATGCCAGAAATTGGCATAAATTATACCAGATGAATTCATGAATGGGTGAGTGCTGCCTCTGATTGGTCACAGCACTCAACCAATCAGAGGCAGCTCTCAGCTGTCATTCAATAGCTGAGAGCTGCCTCTGATTGGTCACAGTGCTCAGCCAATCAGAGGCAGCCCATTAAGCAGGCGGGGATTTTAAATCCCCGCCTGCTGAATACTACTGAAAGCAGTTCAGGAGAAGAGCTGGCTGGACGCGGCTGAGCCCGGCAGCTGCAGAGAGGTGAGTATTGATTTTTTTTTTTCTTTTTTTACAATTTTTTAGGATGGTTTTCAGGGAAGGGCTTATATTTGAATTCCTTTCCCGAAAATTAATACAGTGCTTGCCGGCAGCCCATTATTTTCAATGGAGCCGGCTGTATTGACGACTCTATTGAATTCAATGGGAGAACGATCTTTTGTATATGTTCTCCATGGGGTCGGCGCTGCTGCCGCCGGCCCCATTGAGTGCACATACACAGAAACACAGATTTTCGCAGAACGCAGTTACATGCGTTCTGCGAATTGTTGAGTCCTATAATTTTCGCTGCAACCGATTAAAAAATGGACGTGACTGCTCCCATTGCAAAGCATTGGGTCTATATAGATATGGATCACAAACGCACCTGCAAATCGTGCGAAAAAACGCCCGCGTGTCTAAGCCCTTAATAAATTTCCCCCCATAATATTAAAAGGAAGAAGCTGCTTGTATAGCTCAAAGCTGTTTTGGTGGCGCAAAGGGGCACCTACACAGATATTAGGTAGGTGTATTTAATCCTATGTCTGATTGGCATATATAACACAGTGTACCAAATGATAGTAGGGCATTTGCTACAACCTTTCAGGTCTACAAAAAAAAAGTTCCAGAAGGTTTAGCCTATGGTTTGGCCAAATTCTATTCATTCTATTTAAAATCTCATAACTAACTATACCTTTCAGTTACATACCCATCATCACACAGCAGCTGACAGGCATCGTCCGCCAGGTTCATGAGGGATTTCTTCATCTCCTTCTGCAGCTCCTCATATGTGATTTGAGCCTCATCTAGATACTTCTCCCAGTTGTGGTTTACTGGTAGGTAGGAGACCCCCATCTCTAACATCCCAGCCAGCGTCACAGGGTGAGAACATCTAAAAAACAAAACGTCTATCAAAGAAAGGTTAACATTTAAAGAGAATAATATGTGATAACATTCTAGAAAAATCCATGATAAGGCAGACATTGTCCTGGATGCTCTCATACAGTGCCCCATGTATGGACAGTCTCCTCCAAGTGCATCCTTATCCTATCATCCACATTCAGAATATTGATTCATTATATGTGAAGCTTCATTAAAACTAGATTGCATATGTAGCAATTTATTCTGTCATCTGCATTACTTTTTTGCGAGGCCAGTTTATTAGTCTCATAGGGACTTTTTGCATCAAAATCACCATCTACAGCACATATGTCAAAGACAAGGCCCACGGGCCGAATCTGTCCCACTGCATCATTTTGTGTGGCCCGCCGATCATGCATTAAACCAGTGTCCGCCGGGTTACACCGGGGGTCGAAGCAGCTGATCACCACCTTTGTAGCAGACGGTGCTTGTAATTGCAGGCACAGCTCTCATTGAAATCAATGGGACCTCAGGCTGCAATTACAAGCATGGCTGCCATTGATTTCAATGAGAGCTGTGCTTGCAATTATGAGCACCGGCCACAACACAGAGGTCGGAACAGTGGCTTCAGTTCCAAATCCTGATGTATCCCGGCGGGCGCTGCGTGGATGGTCCCTTTGCAGATCCAGGCCACTATCATTATTATGGCCACTGTGGGGGTACTGTTACTACTGTGCCCTCTATGGGGGCACTGATACTACTGCGGCCACTATGGGGGCCACTATTAGAGATTGTTCACATGGGTGTAAGTGCATTTTAGTTGTAAAGTTTGCGCGACCAAAAATAGCTGATGCCAGTGTTTTTCGCCTGTTTTGGTCTGTTTTTTATGAGTGTAAATCCACTGTGTATTTACGCAAGCAAAAAAAGGACGCAACCAGGCTCATTGAAATGGTGCACAAATACACAGTGAATATACATTTTCACTGTGCATTCACTGCCTATTTGTGCTCACTAATTCCCTTCAATGGCCTATTGCAATTGCAGATCATGTGAAAAAATACGCTCATGTGAACAAACTCATTGAAATCAATGGGCTCTATTCACTGCGCATTGAGCTCGTAATACACTGCGCAAATACAAAAAATATATATATTTTTTAAAAGTTCAAAAAGGGAGTGCATAGTCAAAAAGGTTTGTTTTCTGTTGCAGTATTCCCTTTAAGTGCAAACCAATCACATCCATGTCTGTGCCTTGTCATAAGTATGTATGACATAAGTCTGTATAAATCTTCATGCCTCCTCAGATCTATTCCATTTCAGCCTGACGAAGAGCCAGAGATGGTTTGCAAGCTCGCTATTACATCATGGCATACACAGCACTCTATGGATATGTTAAATATGTATATTGGGAGCATTTCCTGAAATACTGTACATGCTGAACGCAGAACCCAAATAGAATGTGAACAGAGCCCTAAAGGCCCATTTAGAGCCAACGATTCTCGCTCAAAAATTCGCTCACAGCTGTCTTTTGAGCGAGAATCGTTGGGTCTAAACGCATGGACATCATGCAGTTTTCATGCATGAGTCATTCCTCGCTCAATTCTAGTTTTCTTGAATTGAGCAATGAACTCTTATCAGTGGTGCTGGCTGTTATCACAGTCGGCAGTGCTGATAAGATTCTTACAGCCCGTGTCCCGCTGGTAGTTCACAGCAGGACGTGAGCTGTAATCCTGGAGAACAATACAGCTGTTTGCTTATGCAGAACAGCTGTATTGTTCACCTAGCGATAGCGGCGGTGTCCCGCTCTGCCTGCTTAGCTCTCAAGTAGCTACTTAGCTACTATAGACATTGCAAAGATGATCACTTAAAACTGTCAAACGGTCGTTTGAACGATCATCTGTCAGTGTAAATAGGGTCTAAAAGAAGCACTCAATTTTGTTTTCCTATATAGTGCAGGATAGGCCAATCTTATACTGATGACCTATACTAAAAAAGATAACCACCTCAATTTTTATATTCCGCTCCTGCTTTTAATGCCCTGCTGACGGACTATGTTACCTTTCCATGAAGAGTGGAAATGTCTCTTGGAACACCTCATAGGTAGCTTTCACATCAAGGGCACAATATGCAATAAGATCCTTTAGAAACAAAGAGAAGAAAAGAAAGGTGTCTGTAGTGATATTCTCAAGCACCACGTGGCTCATGTACGGAATGTAGTCCACTATAAAAGTAATGGTAAACATGTTCCTGTTCCAACCAACCATTCACAGCTACTTGATCCAATAGTTTCGATTCAATGGGTTGCTAAGAAAATCACATAGTACAGAAGCATACGGGCACATGAGCCTCCAAAAGTCGGAGAAAGCATGCTGAGGTCTATATGGTGGGGGTACCAAGGTTAATAGGGTACATTTATCCAGTATAAGTGGATGTATACGTGCATGTATGTCTGAACTTCTGATCATGTGGTAAGGTTGGCCCAAGCATGCCCGGTTACTGAAAGCCAAAAGTACAATAAAGGGGTTGTCTCGGATATTTTTTAATGACGACCTACAGATGAAGCAAAGTATAAAGGGCTATACTGGTCTTAACTATTTATTTCCTATTCATCAGACAGGGTATAAATTAGCTGATTGGTGGGGGGTCCAACCGTTGGGACTCCCATTGATCCAAAAGATTGGGGTCTGTGCCCAAGTGAAGGGATCTGAGGTCACACTAGCACACCACTGCTCTATTCTTTTCAATGAGTGCGCCGGAGATTGCTGAGGTAATAAACAGTTACAACCGGAATACATTTAGTTATGATAACTTTTTGTGCTACAGTTTGTTTACCTTTTTAATTAATCTGCAGAAGGCTTTTTGTTTTAAGGTAAGGGAACAATAGAGTAAGATAAATTACTGCAGAAAGTTAGCGCAGACAGGTTAACCTCTGCCACACTAGATCATTAATAGTTGATCAGCGGTGGTCAACTACCCAGGATTACCACCAATCAACCGATCGCCGGGCCAGCTGGCAGTGTGGACAGTGCTGGAAGCAAACAGTGCTGTCCGTATTGCAGCAGCCCAAGTTGGTACTGCAGGAACAGCCCCTCATTAAATTCAACGGGAGCTGTGCCAGTAATACCAATCCAAGCCACTGCAATGTTAACAGCACTATCTGCTTCCAGCGCTGTCCACACTGACAGCAGGCCTGGCGATCAGTTAACTGCTTATCAAGGCAAACTTGCTTTTCGGGACTTTCTGAAAGCTATTACACTGGTCATCACCCTGCTTCCTCAGTTATGGCTATTAGTAGAAAAGTATGAAATGGCAGAATAGGATTTTTAACTTGAGACAAGCCAACAACTCAAGGACTTTCTCATATTATTACATTAAAAGGTGTATTCCGGTAGTGTGGCATTCTTTTCAGTTTTCACCCATTCCTGAATCGGTGAAAACTGAAAGGTCATGGGGAATCTGAGTGCTGGGACCCCCCAGCGATCCCAAAGAGCCCCAGTTCAATCACTTCATTAAGCAAGCATTGTGAATCCTGTGTTTCCTCACCTGGAACTGAGCTCGGATATCTGCCATGCTTCCCTTCACAAACAGGTCGCGTGCCTCTTTCTCTAAAGGAGGACCTCCAACATGGAGTGCATGGACATCAGCCAGATTATTGATGCTCCCAACATTTACCCACTCCCAGGAATCGATCTGCAGATACAAACAAGGAGCCATACAGTGAGATATTGTCACAGACTCAAAAGTCTATGTCAATCTAGTGCTGACAAATGGTTGGTGCACGCAGGAGAAACATCTGTTGCACATCAGCAGTAAAATGCACATCTGTAACGTGTGGACTTCATGGCCGATTTCACCTTTCTACACTGAAAGGGGTGAAATCTGCTGTGGAAAACAACATGCTGAAAATTTTTAATCCACAGCGCAGGTTAATCTCTAATGTTGCAGCATGCGGGTGAGACTTGGAGTCCATTGCAGATTCTCAGTCCTCATAAAAACATCAAAATCCAATTTTTATTTTCCAAAGCAGGTTTCAAAATGATGTATATGATCTGCAGTCATGTGGAGGACTCCACCGTTCTCTGTTCATCACTAGACTTCATACATAAAGTAGAGCCAATGACAGGCAGCTGAACATCCATTATAGCCTGCCTAACCAAGTTAGTTCTGACACAACTTCTTAAAGTTTTTCATTTAAATCTATATCTTTTTAATTTAATTTTAAGAAAATCCTAAATTAACCCCTTAAGGACCAGGGTGTTTTGCTTTTAAAAAGGACCAGACACTTTTTAGGGATTTTACTAGAGATGAGCGAGCATACTCGCTAAGGCAAACTACTCGAGCAAGTAGTGCTTTATGCGAGTACCTGCCCGCTCATCTCTAATGATTCGGGTGTCGACGGGGGGCGGGGAGGGGGGAGATCTCTCTCTCACTCACTCACTCCCCCCGCTCCTCCCTGCTCACTCCCGCAACTCACCGCTCTCCCCCGCTGGCACCCGAATCTTTAGAGACGAGCGGGCAGGTACTCGCATAAGGCACTACTCACTCGAGTAGTTTGCCTTAGCGAGTACGCTCGCCCATCTCTAGATTTTACCCATGTGGTGGTTTTTACTACCCTATTTTATTTTTGTTCAGCTACCAAAAATATTTTTTTTAAATCTGTTTTCATTGACTTTTTCCGGTTCTTAGTTTTATTGAGGGTAAAGAGCTAAAAAAATATAGTTTTACTTATAGTTTATTTTTCAAATTAGTATATTTACACTAAAATAGAGTACAGGATAGGTTCCTGATTTTGTTTCGAACGGTTTGATATATAAAATGCACAGTTTTGGATTACTGGGCGGATGTGGCGACGGCGTTGGGTCATTTTCTCCTTATGTATATATTTTTATTTTATTCTGTAAATTTTTTTAACTTATTTTTATACCTATTTTTTTATTATCTATGCCCCCCCCCCATGACGTCATATAAGTCCTCGGGGGGTCATTCACATGATCTTTTTACATCCCCCTGTAGTGACAATAGTCACTAAGAGTGTTGATCAAGGTCTGCTAGGACCCTGCAGCTCTGCTATGCCAGGGGGCTCCCAGCGGTTACAAGATCGCCTTGTTGCATAGTGGAACTAACACTTTTGCTTTTTCTCTTTATTACATAGTGCCCATTGAGCTCAATGTAGCCAAGAAAGGAGAAGGCAGAAGCAGTTAAAAACCTCCTCCGGGTCCTCTGCTGTCTCTGACAGTCAAGGACCCAACATGCTCCTGCTTGATTGCAGAAACAGAAGCTTTAATCCAGCCCCGTACTTCTGCTATCGGCCGGGATTAAAGCCCAGGACCACACGCTCTAATATTTATCATGCTTGTTCCTTATGGGATTAAAAGGGGTTTCCAACCTCATGATTTTTTTTTCCTATACACAAACAGCTGACAAAGGTATATAATAACTCAAGACACTGCTATATCAGTCACATGTTGTGATATTGCTGAAACCCAGTAAGCAGAGACTGAGAAGAGACTAAGTAAGAGTTGGCATGGGATGCCCAGAGGGTGGTGATTGAGATGGAAAACCCATTTGACACTGCTGCCTAAAAGCCATTTTCAGAGGCCAATTACCAAAATGATTTGCTCATTTTCAAGCAATCCTTACAATAATTAGCCAGTGTTAATGAAGGAAAAGATTGAGGATAGTTATTGCTGATCTTGATCAATCATGCAGCTAAGACTTCCCAATCTGTGAACATATATGTCATTCTCAAAGTCCCCGTTACCCCTCTGTGTGCACTGATGTGACAGCATAGAGGTGACAGGTCACTGCTGCAGCCAATCACTTGCAGCAACAGTAACATATTGTCCATAGTGCTTTACAGAACATACAGATAGCAAAGACAAAAACCTAAACATTTCTGGGTATATTTCTACTATAAAGTAGTTAACCATGCCGTACTTACTGAGGGACCTTCACCTTTGTTTTGTGTTTTCTTGATGTGCTGCTTAACTTCCTGGAGTCCTTTCTTTCTCCCATACTTACTTGCCATCCATAGGCTGCGCTGAAAGCCAGTAAGGCCTGAAATAGCCATATGCATGCTCATAGTGTCCATAAAACGCATTTTTGAGCCCTGGAATGTTAAATATGGAAATTGTATTTTTTAGTACGCATTTTTTTATCCCCTATTTGCATACAAAATTTGTCAAGAAGAATTACATGGCCTATATAAGACTCCTCACAAGGAGAAGCGTTATTCCCCCATAGCCACATCAAAGACCCCTCACCCAGCCAACCAGTACCCTGCTCTGCACTGATGGGGGGTAAACACCTAGAAACAGCCTGTCTGCAGAAGGGTGACTTCTCCTTCTGGTATTTGGCTTATGTTCTTTTTAGGTCATGTTACAAGAACCGATGAACAGTCAGTAAGGTAGGTGCACTTACTTTGATCAGGTATTGTTCTTTAATGTATGTTCTGTCAAAACTGACGTTGTGTCCGACCACCAGCCTCTCTGTCCAGTCCTGTTTGTTCAATGCATTTGACTTTACAGAAGTCTCGAGCGGAATGAGATCAGAGAGAGACAATTGGTCAGACCACGTGTATCGCTCTTCTATTAACCGCTGGCTGCACCACGAATACCTGGAAATGAAGAACATACAAATATTACATAAAGGGGTTCACGTTGATGACCAGTCCTTAGATCAGGCTATCAATATTAGATCGGCGAGGGTTTGACTCTCAGCACTACAGCTGCTCAGCTGTTTAAAGGGTCGCCATCAACAGGTTCATGCTTCCTGAACCACAGGTAGTATGAACCCAGGACAGGTATGTACACTGCATCCATGTATGTTTTATTCTAAAACGCCATAGCGTTTCAGAATAAACATACTTCGAAGCTTGACAAAGAATGGCGGTCTGAGTCACGAGGGTGGGCCACACCAGCCGCTACCCACCGTGATCCTCTATAGTGACAGCTCTCTTCTTATACACCAGCAGGAAGAGGAGCTGTCACTCTAGATCACGTGTCAAACACCCGGCCCGCTGCTTCATGTCATATGGCCCGCGGCGTGCCGACAGCCGCTCACCACTGATGCGATTACTGGCTAGGGTGCCACGGCTGCTGGGGGGTTAATATTGCTGCTGGGAAGGGGTGGGGTGTCGCTATTTCTACTGCGGCCACTGTGGGGGTTGCTATTTCTAATTAGCCCACTGTGGAGGGGTCAATATTTTTACTGAGGCCACTATGAGAGTCACTATTACTACTGCGAGCACTATAGGGGTCACTTTTACTACTGCGAACACTATAAGGGTCACTTTTACTACCGCGAACACTATAGGGGTAACTATTAGGGCTCGTTTACACGGGCATAATCGTATTTTGGTCGCACAAATACGCTGCAAATTTGCGCAATCGTAAAATCGCTTATGCCTGCATATTTGGGCACGCAAATGGGCCCAAATGGTGCGCAAATATGCAGTGAATACATAGGTTTCCTGCACATTCACCACGTATTTGCGCGCCCCATTCACTTCAATCGCCTATTGGGGTGCATGGTACGCAACAAAACAAGGTCATACTGTGTGAAAATTTACATCATGTGAATGAACTCATTGACATCAATGGCTTCTATTCACTGCATAGTATGTACGCAAATACGCTTGTGTGAACGAGCCCTTGCTGTACAGTCTTACAATCGGCCCTTTGAAGGTCACCATAAGCCTGATGTGGCCCTCGGTGAAAATTAGTTTGACACCCCTGCTCTAGATGGTGGTTCGGGCAGCATGAACCTAGTGACAGGTTCACTTTAAATGCTCCAAAATAGCCCAAATACAACCCACTGACAATATCTCACCAATGTTGGGGTGAAACAGCCACGGCCATAGTTGGGCACACTCCCTCGGACATGCATACTTCCACATCAAACACTAAAGCTCGCTCATTTGGGAAGTCGACTTGCTCCTTTCCACCCTCTTTGGTATACTTGGTCCATCCAGTTTGCCAGGCCCATTCTTGAGGCATGTGTGGAAGTTTACACTGCAGGAGGTCATTCGCTGCTTGGAGATAAGGAAAACTTTGCTTTTGAGCTAGAATTTGGAAATGTTCTTCAATGTTACTGCCGTACATCTTGGGAAGCTTTAAATCTACATCTTGAAGAACAGACGTCTCTTGACCCCAAAGTCCATGATTACTCAAGTGATCTATGCTCTTCTGTATGTCTTCTTCAGAGTACTCTTTGTGTGCACCCTTAAAGATCTGTTCGTGGAGCCCTTTAGAAAGCATCTGTATATGGAGAGGGTTCATACGTGTCTGTGAAGTATCCACAGGGGGCTCTTCTTTCGGGAAATGGGAGGTCATTGTGCTTTTGTAACATCTCAAGTATTTAATCCTCCAAGAACATGACAAATATGGCCTCCTCAGGAGTAGTAGTTGCATCGTGTTCTGGTTTACAAAACTTGTATAGATGTAGAAATTATTTTATATAATCCTACAGAAAACAAAGAGAAAAGAAGACATCCCGTTAGTTACATCTCATCTATGTGTTGTGTTACTGAGGCTAGTCCAGGGGTCCCCAACCCCAGTCCTCAGGGACCCCAACAGGTCATGTTTTCAGGATTTCCTTAGTCTTGCACAGGTGATGTAATTATTGTCGGTGCCTCAGACATTGCCACAGGTGTTCTTACCATAGGATATCCTGAAAACATGACCTGTTGGGGGTCCCTGAGGACTGGAGTTGGGGACCCTTCACATGGGTGAGGGGAATATCTGGCTGTGAATCACGGCCCGATATCGTCCTCGCCATCCATGTGAAAGCCCCTCGTATCACTGCAGTGATGAAGGGAATCCCCCGCCGCGGCTGCCACCAACCCCAATGAAAACAATGAGTGATATAACAGGAAGATAGAACATGCAGTGAGGTGTTTCCCACATAGGATTGCCAAGCAGGGAAACAGTGCTCCGGTGTATGACCCCATTCAAGTGGATGGGGTTCCTATTTGTCTCACAACACACAAATCTTGCGCAATTTTCTCGGCCGTATGAAGACGGCTTCAGATAGAAAGTCTTTTAAAGGTGCCTTCACACTTGTGATCGCGATATGGCTGCTTTTTTTAACGTAAATATCACTGCGACTTTCTAATGTTAAAAACGCATCGCACAAAAATCGCAACGCACAAACTTGTGATTTTTGTGTGATGCATTATTAACATTAGAAAGTCCCATTGACATTTGCGTAAAAAAAACAAAACAGCGATATTGCGATCGCAAGTGTGAAGGCACCGTAAAGGTTACCATCCTAGAATATGTAGATTCGATGGAGAAAATGTCATTACTGGGTATTGCAGGTTATTACGCATTAATAACCCTTAGGCCTCATGCACACGAGCGGATTCATGCTGCGGAATCCGGAGCAGGCATTCCGCAGCAATAACCCTCCATAGCATGCTATAGAAAAATTATTTTTCATGCACACGAGCGGAAACGAACTGCGAAAATCGCAGCATGCCCCATTTTACCGTGGCTCCCACACGGACGGCTTCCGCGGGAAAGGCAGGAGATTTAAGTTAAAAAAATCTGTACTGCACATGTGCGCCAATCGGAACTTCCGCTCACATCTGCAGTACAGAACCATTAGACACGGACAGGTACACAGGGTCACTGGCACGGGCGGATTCCGTGCAGGATCCCCTATGCGGTATCCGTGCGTGCCCGTGGACACGAGGCCTTAGGCCACTCTCACGCATTTTTGCTTGATAATGCCAGAACTGAAAAAAAAAAAAAAAAACACAATCAAAAAACGCAGTAACCACATTCTGACACGTTTTCGGCAGCGCTGAAACCGCAATGGGCAAAGCAGAAACACATGAAAATAGAAAGACAGCGCTTGAAAAACGCAGCGTTTTAGCGCATGTCTGAGAAGCCCCATTGAAAACAAGGGTAGCGTTTAGCGCTGAGCTGAAAACGCAGCGTTAAACACTGGAAAAACGTAAACGTGAGAGTGGTCTTAGCTAACGTCACATGGGTGAGGGCGATATCGGGCCACGGATCCCACCCCCATGTCGCGCTCCCCACCATGTGACTTCCCCAAGGATGAGAGGCGTTTTCATGCCCAAACATCCTCACATTACATTGGCGCTGCGATGTGAGAGCACGCCGCCAGGCAGAACATGCCACGCTGTTTCCTGCATCACATTGTGGTGCCATGCAGGGAGGGAAAAAAAACCATCACTCGTGCGTACGAGCCCATTCAGAGGAACGCGGTTCATACTTCTGCAAGATTTTCTGGGCCATGTGAAGCCGCCCGTGACATAGAGCCACAAGTGCCGGATCCACCGCGGAGGATCCACCCCAGGTCGTGCGTGCGTCTGCTGCAGAGATGCTGCGCATTTGTCACACATTTCACGCTTTGCATTTAGTATCGGCGCCGCGGGGCAATCCTGCAGGATTTGTTCCCCACAATCCATGGATCAGATTTGTTAAACTCTCCTCCCCACGGCCGTACCAGGGAATCCCCAGCATGTAAGCCACGTATGAGTAAACCCTCAGGGCTCCTTCACACGGGCGAGCGCGATATCGCTGAGAAAAAAATTGCACAAAATCATAACTTTTCCCCCGTGATTTTTGAGCGTCAGCGCTGCTTTTTCTCACTATAACATCGCTGCCGCTCATGACTTTACCACAATTCTTTTAGCGCAAAAGACAATAGGCCTTTCTAATGTTAAAAACGCTTTGCATGGAAAAAAAACCCAAAAAACCCCGCACGTTTGTGCTTTGTGATACGAAAAAAGGAGGCTCCATGGGGAAACACGGGAGATTAAAGAAAAAACAAAAACGCCAAACGCAGAAAGAAAAGGCGTTGGTTTCATAATTCTGCGTTTTCACTCACTCTCACATCACTCGACTTTCTCGCCAGTGTGAAGGCGCGCTCCGAAGTTCGCCCCTGTGCCCAGGATAGTAGATAACAGGCATCCGCATGTAAATACGCCGCGCTTTACTGCGTGCAGAGCTGCATATTTGTGCGCGTTTGTACTGCTTTTTTGCGCAGTAAAAACGTAGACCAGCGAGCTGATGAGATCACAAGTTTTTTCCGCCCTTCCAGTATCACAACGACAACACGGTAAAGAAACGCAGTATTACGTATACAATTGCGTAATTACTGCGTTTATTAAGCACCCCATTTGTTTTAATGGGCAATTCATGCGTGAAATACGTGCTAAAACGCCAAAAATAGGACACACCACATGTGATTTTTTTTGCACAGAAAACACACGGCACCAACACACTAGTGTGAGCGGCCCCGCCGACATACGTGGAGGTTGGGTGGTCCATGTTTCACGCATGTTACCGCCGCACGTGTGATATTAAGTACAGAAGGTTCAGCATTCAAGAGGTATTAAACGACCACAAAAGCTGAAGCTACAATAAGTTTCCAGTATATTTACTACATCCCTCCCCCCCCCCCCGAGCTCTGATGACGTAACACCACCAGACACGTCATCAGAGGTCTCAGTATGTGACGTCATAGAGGCGCACCCCGCAGTGTAGCATTCCTTACGTCACTTATCTCTGATATTACAAGATAAAACTCCCCACAAGTGACCCAGAAAAGGCTCTCCACGTGCACCTCCACCCGGCGGGAGGGGAGCCGCAGGACACGCGGTATATAGGGTCCCGGCTCTCCCAAGCGCCTCTAGCAGCCTCCGCCTCGTGTTGTACACCGGCACACGCTGCTGGAGTCTCTATTTACCTCACTCTCCGCTGGGGCCTACGAAGCCGGGGACTAAATTTAAACAGGGCCGGCGAGAGGACATTTGAAACACCTCTGAGTTCCCGCAGACAAGTTGCGTAGGCAGCGTGGAAACGCTGTGTGGGAGGAGCGACAGTGCAGCCTAGCGGCACAGGAATTTTCATAGATTAGTCTGATGCTATGTAACGGCAAAGGGCCGCGTGGCCTAATGGATAAGGCGTCTGACTTCGGATCAGAAGATTGCAGGTTCGAGTCCTGCCGCGGTCGTTTTTGTTACTTACATTGACACAATCAATTTATTAAAAAAGTTCTGTTTTTTTTAATTTAACTGCCTTTTTAGCATTAAAGGAAAGCCGTTACGTCCTCACTATAAACTAAGTTATGGTGCTGTTAGGAAATATCACAGGAGCTGGGTGATGTGTTTTTTTTATACTCACCTGCGATCCAGCGGTGTGCTCCTCTGAAGTTGGTGTGCGGCACGAAAATCTTTCCCAAGTCTCATGCGTGTTCTCTCTTATAGACTTGTATAGGAGAACGCACACACCAGACTCTGAAAAGAGTCAGATTTTAATACTGCACATTGACGCTGACGTTAATGTGCAGCATGAAAATCTGACTCTTTTCAGAGTCCCGTGCGCGCTTTCTCCTGTACCAGTGTTTCCCGTATACAAGAGGGGGACACCTCTGGATTGTGGGAGCGGGCGAGTATAAAAAATACAGCACCTGGCTTAGGCCGCCTGCAGATGAACGGGTGGAATCCGGCGGCGAGGATTCTCGCCACGGGATCCGACCCGAGCGCCTGCAGGGATGAGCGCGTACTCACCCGCGCCCGGCGGCCCCAGCTCTTTCATGTGCCGGCTTGCCGGGCAGCCAACGCATGCGTAGACCGGAGTCGGCGGCCGGGTGAGTGACGTTTCTGTGCGAGGCTCTGTGAACCCCGCACAGAAATAAGACATGCCGCGGTTTGTTTGTACTCAGCAATCTCCATCAGTACCCAGTGGATAGTGAATGGACTGGCACCATTCATACTTGAACGCTGTTCCGCACAGGCGGGTGGACAAGGAATCCCCATTCTGGTGATCAGTGGGGGTCAATAGGTGATGGCTGTTGTTACTAGAATACCCCTATTTTAATAATTAAGTAAATAATCATGGAAAAAAATCTTCCCTGGTCTGGTATACGTTTGCAATGTATGTTTACACCAGGAAAGCTTGCAATGCTAGGGTCGTTTTGTGGGCCCTGTGCATGGGTATTAAAGGGGTTGTCTGAGATAAAAGTTATTCTAAAAAAAGATGTTCCCTATAATAGAAAATAACAAATACCCCTACATATACTGACCTCTTCTGGCTCCACACATGTCCTGCACCAACAGTTCTGGTTCTCCCCCTGATGTAATGATTACAGGCTGCAGCAGCCTGTGTATGGGATGTTACAGGCTGCTGCAGCCAATCACATAACTCTGCGATCAAGCGATTAGGTATGTGATAGCCTGCAGCAATCTACAAACAGACCTGGTGCAGAGGACAGAGTTGTGTCGTGGGAGATGTGTGCAGCCAGAAGAGGTGAGTACAGGGTTGTTTGTTATTTTCTATTATGGGGAACATCTAATCACTGGCCTCAGCGAGTTCTCAGATACATAAGGTGAAATCCATGGACAATCCACGATAAAATCTGCCTGTAAGGCTGGATTCACGTGACCGTATTTGTGTATGCAAAATTTACGTATGCAATATGCAGTGAATAGAAACCATTGTAGTGACTAGAACCCATGGATTCGTTCACATACACGTATTTTCTTGCGCATTTCGGTCGTGCTAAAAGAACCCCTTGCAGCATAATCTATTTTTCAGCGTATTTGCACACCAAAAGTCCCTGTAGAAGTCAATCGGGATGCACAATACCCTAGGAGATGCCTGAAACACTGCACACTTACATCTTGAACTCATTAGCCTAGTTATGGCTGGGAGCATTGGTGAGTATTTGTTATGCGCACAACTTGCACTAGCAGTAAATTACGCAATGCAAAATAGCAACATTAACTAGTGTGAATCTGGCTTAAAACATAAGGCTTTTGCTGTAGATTTGCAGCAAAATCTCTTATGTATGAGATAGATAGATAGAAAGAAAGATAGATATGAGATAGATAGATAAATATGAGATAGATTGATATGAAATAAATAAATAGATAGAGAGATATGAGATATATATAGATAGATAGATATGAGATAGATAGATAGATAGATAGATAGATAGATAGATAGATAGATAGATAGATAGATAGATAGATAGGAGATAGATAGATAGATATGAGATAGATAGATAGACAGATATGAGATAGATAGATATGAGATAGATAGATAGATAGCTATGAGATAGATAGATAGATAGATATGAGATAGATAGTTAGATAGATAGCAGATAGATAGATCACAGATTTATTGCGGTTTTATCTCAATTTCTGCCAGGTTTTTGCAGCAGTTTTGCAAAGCTGATAGATAAATATGAGATAGATAGATAGATAGATATGAGATAGATAGATAGATAGATAGATAGATAGATAGATAGATATGAGATAGATAGATAGATAGATAGATATGAGATAGATAGATAGATAGATAGATATGAGATAGATAGATAGATAGATATGAGATAGATAGATAGATAGATATGAGATAGATAGATAGATATGAGATAGATAGATAGATATGAGATAGATAGATAGATAGATAGATAGATAGATAATAGATTTATTGCGGTTTTATCTCAATTTCTGCCAGGTTTTTGCAGCAGTTTTGCAAAGCTGCAATTCAACCATGATTTGTGAATGCATCCAAGCACCACAGCTCTAGAACACAGAGGTTTATGAAACTGTCTAAAGGAAAATCTCTTTTATTGCCCATAGGAACCCATCCCAGCACAGCTTTTATGCTTTGAAAAATGACGGCTGTGCTGTGATGGGTTGCTATGGGCAAAAAAAGACAGTTTTTCTTTCATTTTCATAAATCCACCGGTGACTGCTATCTAGTTTGCCTCAGTAAAGACATTGTTGGCATATTGCTTCCTACTGACTCAGTCTGGCAGTTCCTAAAGAACACTTGGTGGCCAAGCAGTCGGCCTCTGGAAAAAGCCAAGCAGGCCCAATAGGAGATGTAGTCATATAGTGTTTGTCTAGTTGGACCCCCACTAATTTAATTACAGATCTGGCATTTCAACCTAGTATTATTAGAACCTGTATTCCACAGGGTTTATAAAAGATGATTCTCAGCAGCCACTCTACTGTAGTGGTTGGAAGACATCCTACTGGTATCATAATACACTGCATCTCTATATTGCACATGCGTGTAGCAGGTTCCATAAAACCAAGCAAAAAGCAGCGCAGGACCACCTCATATAAACCCGGACAACTTCTAGATAAAAAACTCACAAGAAGTGCAGCCAGAATTAAGACGGTGTACTGAAAGGAAAGTATGGCGGGGACATTATTTAGGAAGAAGATAAAGAATAGAAGGAGAACACGCTGAAAATAACATTGTTACTATGGACACCATTTATATGTTTTAGATTATTTATTAAAAAAAAAAACTTTAACTCAGAAAATAGTTTCCATCACAGCTTAGCAACTCTTCTCTGATCTTGAATGGTATGGCCCTAATTAAGTAAGATGTCGTCCATGTTTTAGGTTCACTAGTTTCCAGTGTGTAATCTCCGGTTGAGTCTGGAGTCTTGGGACTTTTCTTTCTTGGTGTCTTTCCACAGTCCGGCGAAGCTTCTGTAGCTTTCTCAGAAGTTCCCAGTTGTGATGGAGGAGCTCAGACTGGACTCTCTGAGCTTCCATTTGCTGTTTCTCTGCCACTTCCATCTCTAATTTTGTGCTTTTCAACTCTTTTTCCAGCTCCTGGAACCTGCAATGTGAAGAAGCCTGGTATGAGAGGACTATTAGCACGAATATAACTACAGGAGGTGCCAGGGTAGCAGTAGCACCCGGGCTCTAGCACCTGAGGGACCATTCTGCCACATAAGAAGACACCAGAATCAGAAGCCAGACCTCTGCAGGGTTCAGATGATGCATGAAATAACTAAGACCTCATTCACATAAGCGTTGGAGTCTGCATCACTGGTTTCCGTGGAAAATCCCGGATGAAATAGAGCTGCATGCAATGCTGTATCATCCAGGAAAATGCTGAAATACTTAAAGGGGGATTCCATAGACTGGGCAAAAGTTTCCTACTTATTGCCATTATTCCAAGCATCCATTTAAATCAGCAAACTGAACTCCAGTAACTTTTTTGCCAACCTGTTGCTACCAATGTGTACCAGCCAGCTTCAGATTTCCATATTCCACTTGTTGCAAGGGAATACAGTTATATCCTGCAGGTTTGGGGTTTGTATGAAGGGGGATCGTGGGTCGATCCCACTCCATACAATGTGGGTGCCGTCTGTTTCTGACAGCTGACACCCGCCAGAAACATCTCTGATAAGCCGCACTGCTCATCGGAGATGTTAACCCCTTAGATCTGATGACAGAGGCATTTAAACGCCCCGACCAATGTTCGGGGGTCCCGTTAGGCCTCCCGTGATGAGTTTGTGGGTTGCCGTGTGGTTGTCATGGCAGCCGGGGGCCTTCTTAAAGGCTGCAGGGCTGCCATTGCAGAGTGCCTATGAAGTCATGCCTGGATAGAATGCCTGTCAGGTCGCGATATGATATAATGCTATGGCATTACATCATACTGCAGGAGCGATCAAACCATCAGACCATCGCAACTTCTTGTTCCCTGTGCGGCGCAAAAATAAGTTTCAATTTTTTTTTCAATTATTAAAAAAAATAAAAGGTAACAAAAGTTTCAAAAAAACCTTTTGCCATATTTATAATAAAATACATATTTCTTATCGCTGCGTCCGTAATAGTCCGATCTATCAGAGTAACAGATTATTTACCCCGCGCGGTGAACATTGTCAGAAAAAAAATGACAGAATTGCGCTTTTTTGGTCAACCCGTCACCAACATAAAATGTAATAAAAAGCAATCAAAAAGTCGTATGTACTCCAATAGAAACTACAGGATGTACTGCAAAAAATGAGTCCTCGCACAACTATGGCGACGGAAAAATAAAAAAGTTACAGCTGTCAGAAGATGGCGGGAGAAAATAATTTAAAAACATTAAATATCTTAAAAATAAAAGTAGTACAGCAAAAAAAACTATATAAATTTGGCATTGTAGTAATTGTACTGACCCATAGAATAGAGTTATCAGGTCATTTTTGTTGCAGTGTGTACGCCGTAGAAACAAGATGCACCGAAAGATGGTGGAATTTCATTTTTTCCATTTCACTCCACTTAGAATTTTTTTTTAGTTTTTCAGTACATTATATGGTACATTAAGTAGTACCATTGAAAAATACAACTTGTCCCACAAAAAACAAGCCCTCATACAGCGACGTCGATGGATAAATAAAGGAGTTATGGTTTTTTAAAAGGGGAGAAGAAAAAACAAAAATGGGGGAAAAAAAGTGCTGTGTCCTTACGGGGTCATAGCTGAACGGAACCCAGTATAGTCAATGTGTTCTATCCAGCACTATTCCAGTCGGATCCAGCACTTTTACATTTGCAGTTGTGCAGCTGCTAGGGCAGAGCTGAACAATGGAATATAATACACCACAGGCAGCGCTAGCGGGAATGAGCCTTTACTTGTGAGTCCAGCTTTAGTTTCTAAAACCGACAGGTGGGACTCTTTCCTTCACATCGGTAGGAAAACATTCTGCCTATTTAGCTGTGATAATGCTGGAGTTCTGCAGTCATATGTTTATCATCACCTTGTCAAATAAAGACGTGTCATGTTCTCCATCACTGAATTAAGGGTTAAAGCTTCCTGGCGGTAACCTTTTCTTAACTCCTCCTCAAGAACATCCACCTTACTTTGGCTGAGCCCGGGTTTCCGTAGCTTCTCTTTGAATTCAAAATAGTCTAGGTAAGAAATGGCACAAAATATGAATATTATACATTAATTAAGTGAAAGACTAAAATGTTCAGAAAACATCAAGCTACTATACTTCAGTAATAATGAGGTGCATAACTTTTTATATATTGCATAGTTTTAGTTTTCACATCTAGTCAAATAATTAAAGCGTTTTCCCATCTCACAAAGTGATAGTATGGCACTTGGATATCCTTTTCTGATCGCCCATTGTCCCCACTTATACTGAGAATGAAGGGTCTACAAGGCTGGTTCAGTACTGCAGCCCCTCCACTTGTTTTCTCTGAACTCAGAGGGCCCAGCCTAATGCTGTGCAGGGAACTGCAGGACAAGCAGATGGGGTCATGCTGCAGGACAAGAGAATGGGGTTATGCTGCAGGACAAGAGAATGGGGTTATGCTGCAGGACACAAGAATGGGTTATGATGCGGGACAAGCGGATGGGATCATGTTGCAGGATGAGCGAATGGGGTCATGTTGCAGGTGAAGCAGATGGGGCCATGCTGCAGGACAAGAGGATGGGGTCATGCCGCAGGACAAGCAGATAGGGTCATGCCGCAGGACAAGCAGATGGCGTCATGCCGTAGGACAAGCAGATGCGGTTATGCTGCAGGACAAGAGGATGGAGTCATGCTGCAGGACAAAAGGATGTGGTCAAGCTGCAGGACAAGAAGATGGGGTCATGCTGCAGGACAAGTGGATGGGGTCATGCTGCAGGACAAGCGGATGGGGTTATGCTGCAGGACAAGAGGATGGGGTCATGCTGCAGGACGAGAGGATGGGGTCATGCTGCAGGACGAGAGGATGGGGTCATGCTGCAGAACGAGAGGATGGGGTCATCCTGCAGGACAAGCAGATGGGGTTATGCTGCATAACAAGTGAAAGGGGTCATGCTGCAGGACAAGCGGATGCGGTTATGCTACAGGAATAGCGGATAGGGTCATGCTGCAGGACAGGCGAATGGAGTAATGCTGCAGGACACGCGGATGAAGTAATGCAGCTGGACAAGCTGATGGGGTTATGCTGCAGGACACGCGGATGGGGTCATGCTGCAGGACAAGCGGATTGGGTTATGCTGCAGGACAAGAGGATGGGGTCATGCTGCAGGACGAGAGGATGGGGTCATGCTGCAGGACGAGAGGATGGGGTCATGCTGCAGGACGAGAGGATGGGGTCATGCTGCAAGACGAGAGGATGGGGTCATGCTGCAGGACGAGAGGATGGGGTCATGCTGCAGAACAAGAGGATGGGGTCATACTGCAGGACAAGCAGATGGGGTTATGCTGCATAACAAGTGAAAGGGGTCATGCTGCAGGACAAGCAGATGCGGTTATGCTACAGGAATAGCGGATGGGGTCATGCTGCAGGACAGGCGAATGGAGTAATGCTGCAGGACACGTGGATGAAGTAATGCAGCTGGACAAGCTGATGGGGTTATGCTGCAGGACACGCAGATGAAGTAATGCAGCTGGACAAGCTGATGGGGTTATGCTGCAGGACAAGTGGAAGGGGTCATGCTGCAGGACAAGAGGATGGGGTCAGGCTGCAGGAAAAGCGGATGGGGTCATGCCGCAGGACAAGCAGATGGGGTTATGCTGCAGGACACGTGGATGGGGTCATGTTGCAGGACATGCGGATGAAGTCATGCAGCAGGACAAGCGGATAGGGTCATGCTGCAGGACAAGAGGATGAGGTCATGCTGCAGTACAAGCGGATGGGGTCATGCTGCAGGACAAGCGGATGGGGTCATGCTGCAGGACAAGCGGATGGGGTCATGCCGCAGGACAAGCAGATGGGGTCATGCCGCAGGACAAGCAGATGGGGTCATGCCGCAGGACAAGAGGATGGGGTCATACTGCAGGACAAGAGGATGGGGTTATGCTGCAGGACACGTGGATGGGGTCATGTTGCAGAACAAGAGGATAGGGTCAGGCTGCAGGAAAAGCGGATGGGGTCATGCCGCAGGACAAGCAGATGGGGTTATGCTGCAGGACACGTGGATGGGGTCATGTTGCAGGACATGCGGATGAAGTCATGCAGCAGGACAAGCGGATAGGGTCATGCTGCAGGACAAGAGGATGAGGTCATGCTGCAGTACAAGCGGATGGGGTCATGCTGCAGGACAAGCGGATGGGGTCATGCTGCAGGACAAGCGGATGGGGTCATGCCGCAGGACAAGCAGATGGGGTCATGCCGCAGGACAAGCAGATGGGGTCATGCCGCAGGACAAGAGGATGGGGTTATGCTGCAGGACACGTGGATGGAGTCATGCTGCTGTTCCCTGCCCAGTAAGTAACCAAGAGCACAAATATGCAGTTAAAACTTTGAAGGGGGCATATCTCTAAACCAGCCCTTCAATCTCAGGAATGGTGGGGGTCCCAGAAGTCAGTTCCCACTAATTAGAAACTGATGACACCAATGAAATAATTTCCTACTGCATTGTGTGAATATGATTAGTTCAAATATATCTAGTTGCTACAGTAAATTGCCATAAAGACAAAGATGCAGCTAATATACAGAGCGTGAATACACCCTGACCCATAGTGGGGAAGTAATTAAAGTGGTTACACAGCAATTCTGGAATAAAAAAGTAACATATTTTTGTGTGCGTTTTCCTTGCACAAAAATTTGAGACTTTTGAGCCTCCTGAGTCCCCTTCGCCCGCAGGGATGCAGCTGCCATAGTCCCCTTGGCCACAGGGAAGCGGCTGCCAGAGTACCCTCTGCCCACAGGGACGCAGCCGCCAAAGACCCCTCTGCCCGCAGGGAGGTGTCCCCCAGAGTCTCCTCTGCTGGGGCAGTGGACGCGGCCGTCTGAGTCCCCTACACCTGCAGGGATGCAGTTTGTTCGTGCAGGCGAGGTGAATAATCCCTGCATAAGCGTAACATCTTGTTCACGATCTTTACTCTTAATGAGCTATCCTCAGGATCGCTGGGCTGGCTGGAAGTTTGGGCAGTGGTGGAAGCAGATAGCAATATCAACATTACAGCAGAATGGTTTGAATTCAATGAGAGCTGTGCCTGCAGTAACAAACTAGGCTGCTGCAATAGGGGACAGTACTATCTACTTCCAGCACTGTCTGCATTGACAATGGATTTAGCGATCAGTTGATCGATAGGGATCCCAAGCGGTGGACCCTCACTGGTCAACTATGGATGACCTATCCTGAGCTCTTTAATAGTAAGTCTTCCAGACAACCTCTTTACAGCATTTCCCCAAGTATTACCTGACCATAACATTTACCTGTACCATGGTGACTGAAGTCAGTAAGTTGTCTTCTATAGTGAGACTTCA
Organism: Eleutherodactylus coqui; assembly: GCF_035609145.1. NCBI lineage: Eukaryota > Metazoa > Chordata > Amphibia > Anura > Eleutherodactylidae > Eleutherodactylus > Eleutherodactylus coqui. The sequence goes on from NC_089838.1 coordinate 246,542,995, forward strand.
TCATTGCTAGAACAAAGAATGTACATGTGTATTACACTACAGGCTCTTGGTTGCCAAAACATAAAATAATTCATGCTCTGCTGTATACCTTGATAAGATATATTGGAACAGAATTCCCCAAACTAAAAAAACTGATTTTTTTTTTGCTTAATAAATTATTACAAAGTCGACTTCTTAGTGTTTTCTATTTAATTACTGTACATAACCTTTATGCTCTGTGTGAGTGAGGATGAAATATTGATGTGTCCATACATGCCAAAACATAACAAAGTTTACATGGGCTGCCCTTACTTTTTCACATAAACGTATGTGTCCTAGAAAAGTAGCATAAAATGTTGATTGCTAACACTACACTTTAGGAATATATCTAACAGATTATACATAAAATGTTGCAAGAAATAAGCACATTTGCAACTTACCGTCTAGTTGCAGGATTTGGACAGCTTCTGTGTCTCTGATTATGTACCTAGCAAGCTGTTAGTGGGAGCAGCTATAGTTGCTAGGTCACTGGAGCACACACAGGTACAAGGGAAGGACATTGCTACTAGTCATCTCAGATTACTTTCTAACCAAGGCAAAATTGAAACTTTGTTTTCCAGATTGTGCCTATATATGCACATATACAGTATATCACCTGGTTGAATAAGTTTCAAAGCAAAAATATGGTGGTATTCGCATACACTTTTTTGAGAATCCACTGATTCTAAAGGTCCATTTAAACTGCCCCATTTTGATTACATTTGCAAGCTTCTGAGTGATCATATCTATGATTGGCAAATGTACATGCAGAAAAAATGTATAATAAAACTATTGTTTAGAGTTGATCTTCAATAATCAACTGTAAACATGCATTATGATCAGCAACAATAAGTGTAAATACCACTCCTAATATTTATGTAAAGTACTAGTAATTATTAGGAAATCATAGTACCGGTGTTTCTGGTGGAGCAATGTGCCACACATCTGTGCTGCATGGTACATCCATTATGATCCCCACACATCACACACACAGCTCTACTACATCCATCCTGATTCCCACACATTACACACACAGCTCTGCTACATTGTACATCCATTATAATTAGAGATGAGCGAACGTACTCGGATAAGCACTACTCGTCCGAGTAATGTGCCTTATCCGAGTACCGCTGTACTCGTCTTGAAAGATTCGGGACGCGCTGCGGAGCGGGGAGCTGCAGGGGAGAGCGGGGAGGAACGGAGGAGAGATCTTTCTCTCCTTCTCTCCCGCCCGCTCTGCCCAGCTCCCCGCTGCGACTCACCTGTCAGCAGCGGAGCGTCCTGAATCTTTCAGGACGAGCACAGCGGTACTCGGTTAAGGCACATTACTCGGACGAGTAGTGCTTATCCGAGTACGTTCGCTCATCTCTAATTATAATCCCCACACATCACACACACAGCTCTACTACATCCATCTTGATTCCCACACAAGACAAACACAGCTTGGCTCCTTCCACAGCAGTGACATCACCACAGGTCCTTTAGTTCACCGGATCTCTGTAGTGGTGGTAGGTTGGTGTATTCTGTCAGGACCGCTGAGTTGTGTCTGAGATAATTACGGCTTAGTTGTATTCTCATTTTGTTATTTTGGTTTCCCCCTTTTCAAGAGCCCTAACTGTGTTGTTCTTCTGTCAGTCAGGCTCTGTGTTTTATATATCTTGTAGGACCTGTGATGATGTCACCAGGGGGCGGAGTATGAGAAGAACTCACATACAGTACTTTCTACCAAACTGCAGAATGGCTCCTCCCACAGCAGTGATGTCACCAAAGGTCCTTTAGCCCACCCGATCTCTGTGGTGGGGGTAAGTCGGTGTCTTCTGTCAGGACTGCTGAGTTGTGTCTCAGATAATAACGGCTTAGTTGTATTCTCATTTCGTTATTTTTGTCCTCCCCGTTTTAAGAGCCCCAACTGTGTTGTTCTTTTGTCTGTCAGGCTCTGTATTTTATATATGTTATAGGACCTTCAATGATGTCACCAGGGGGCACAACGATTATGTCACCAGGGGTGGAGCATGAAAAAGCACTCACATACATACTCACTGACAAGTGGTCGCTAGTAGTTTGATTGCTACTTAGACTATTGTCGAGAACCATTGGTATGTGAGGTGTGCTTCGGGGAAATGTTATATGCACCTATTCGTTGTACTGATAGGCAGTCTGCTTGTATTCTACTAGTGCAAAAAGCAGCAAGATTGCAGCATACCCACACCAGAATAGCTCAGTGAATAAATATGGTATTAGAACAAAGCTCATAACATAAATACAGTAGCAGAACTAAGCAATTGTGTTGTGGGGGTGCTGATGGACTAAGAGAAGTGCCTCCGAACATTTGAGGGTAGAGGAGACAGAGGTAGGAGGAGGAGGAGGATTCATGTAGCTACACAAGACACTGCCGCAAAGAGGAAGAAGATCATCTGGCTGGGCGAATGTAAGGTGAGCGATCACCCCCAGTCTACATCCTCCTTGTGCCCACACTCCACAAGCTGGTTGCTGGCACTCTGTGTGACTGCATGGGTCGCATATAGCTAAGGCTGGCCATGTTCTTGTACAGGGGACAGCATCAAGCAGTTACTGTCTGGGGGCTGAGCCTAGACTTCCGTAAATGTTGTTACAAATGGTTGATCCTCACCATAAATGTTGTTAATGCTATTTTCCATTTCAGGAGAAAAGGGAAAATGTTTAGTCATTTGGAATATGTTATATGCATTAACATAACAGTTTAATTGGATGTGTTTTATGTTGTACACAATCCACTGTTGGTAGTTTCCAGACAGTTAGCAACATGATGCCTTGAATGATTGTCCTGCAGCTTAGTGTAGATGCAGGGGCTAAGATGGGAAGCCCTGTAGGGGATTATTAGGCTGGAGGTGTTATTGCTGTGCCATCAAGTGTAGAGAGGTGTTTCAGAGAAGATGAAATGGGTAGGGTTCCCCCAAGTTGTAATTGTTGAGCTGACAAGTTCCAAAGATTTGCTGCAGGTTGCTGAGACATCAGACACTATGACCAAGAAACTTTTTGCTGGGTCATGACAGCAAGAAGGGCATCGTATGTTTAAAGAAAAGAGCTGTCTATGACAGAGGAAGAGAGAGAGGGACTGACAGTGTGTCTGAGATTGATAAAAGAGCCTTCAGCCATAAGAGGAGCTGAAGCGAAGGGCAATGACCCGAGAGAGAGACAAGCTCTGTCGAGTATAGGCAGCAGACGTAAGAGAGTTAATAGAGAGTTGCTGTGACCGTAGTGTTGACTCTTAGCTTTTGGGCAACAGGCACCCAAGTTGTGGAGAGCCATAACTTTTTTTTTTTTTTTTTCTGTACTATATAATGTATTGAAAAACATTTTAAAAAAATAGTGTGGAGGAATGGAAGAAAAATGTGCTACATTTTTTGAGATTGCTTTTTGGGCTTCATTTTTACATGACAGATGTCAGCTGTATAACATAGTCTGCACCCACAACATATGGAGTGAGCTGCACTCGTGAGCCTACACCATAAACTCCCCTGCAATATGTGACATACATCTACATCACATGCCGGGAAAGATTTAAAGACGTTGTATGAGATTAGAAATTTATGGCTATTTTTTCCCAGAAATTGTGCCATTCTTGTCCATGGGCTGTATGTGTATTGCAACTCAAGTGATAGAGAGGATCTGCAATAGCACACACAGCCAAAGTACAAAAGTGGCATTGTTTATGATCGCTTGTCCCCACTGACTAGCTGTCCATTTCCCTGTTCACATGGGGAGATGTACAGACGATGAGCAAGCATTTTTATGCTTGCTGAAAGTCACCAACCAGCTGATAAATGAGTGTTTACCTGTTCATTGGTTGATCATAGGCACTTTTAAATGGCCCTACTGTCAGGTGAGCAACAAGGCCTTAAGTGGGTTGTCCGACTTAAAGGGGTTGTCCCGCGGCAGTAAGTGGGTCTATACACTTCTGTATGGCCATATTAATGCACTTTGTAATGTACATTGTGCATTAATTATGAGCCATACAGAAGTTATCAAAAGTTATTCACTTACCTGCTCCGTTGCTGGCGTCCTCGTCTCCATGGTTGCCGTCTAATTTTCGCCGTCTAATGGCCAAATTAGACGCGCTTGCGCAGTCCGGGTCTTCTGCTTTTCTCAATGGGGCTCCGTGTAGCTCCGCCCCGTCACGTGCCGATTCCAGCCAATCAGGAGGCTGGAATCGGCAATGGACCGCACAGAAGCCCTGCGGTCCACGGAGGAAGAAGATCCCGGCGGCCATCTTCAACCGGTAAGTAAGAAGTCACCGGAGCACGGGGATTCAGGTAAGCGCTGTCCGGTGTTCGTTTTTAACCCCTGCATCGGGGTTGTCTCGCGCCGAACGGGGGAGGGGGGGGGGGGGGTTGAAAGAAAAAAAACCCGTTTCGGCGCGGGACAACCCCTTTAAGCGGAGCCCCTGTCAATGGGTCTCCCATACATCAAAAAAAGAAATGAGCAGTTACTCACCTCTCTCCACTCTCCAGTTCGTCCTCCTGATTGTTTATAGGCAGCTGTGGTGTCCTGTAAACCTGCTGTAGGAGCCAGTGACAGCGATCATCCATGATCGTTGAGCGCTGTCATCGGCTGCTGCAGCTTGCTTGTAGATGGGATCAGCATGCAAAGTAACATCATAGGGAGACTGGAGTCGGTGGTAAAGAATGAACTTAAAATCACAGAGGTGAGGGAAAAAACAAAGACATTATTCACAGGAAAAAAAAAAGCCAAAAATACAATACCTGAAGGTCTGCAAAGCAGACACGGTCGCCATAGGCATGATCACCATAAGGCAGGCACAATCGCCATCGGCACAATCGCCGTAGGGCAGGCGCAATGGCCATAAGCCCTGGAGATATGCAGTCACCCAGACAATAATGTGGAGGAGCAGCTTGTTCCTGGCAGGCTAATATGCAGTCACCCACTCAACCCAGCCCAGATTGGGGAGGAGTGACTGCATATACTAATAGCCTGCACATGTGAACGATACCAAAGATGCCAGCCATAGATGGATGGTGACCTACCATACAGGATATCAACCCTGGCTGATATAACAGCAGGTTGCCCTGTATCTCTAAAGTGCGCCACACTGGCTGACATCTTGGGCTCCCCCACCAACTAGCAAACTACATACAAAAGTACTAATGCATACTAATAAAATGCGGGTGTTGATACTGCAGTTTGGCCAAAACGCATAGGCTGACGGGCCACGCCGAGGCCACACCGCTTCCGTCAGTACCTACGCTAACTCACTATAAATTACATAAAATCACAGAGGTGAGGGAAAAAACAAAGACATTATTCACAGGAAAAAAAAAAGCCAAAAATACAATACCTGAAGGTCTGCAAAGCAGACACGGTCGCCATAGGCACGATCGCCATAAGGCAGGCACAATCGCCACCGGCACAATCGCCGTAGGGCAGGCGCAATGGCCGTAAGCCCTGGAGATATGCAGTCACCCAGACAATAAAGTGGAGGAGCAGCTTGTTCTTGGCAGGCTAATATGCAGTCACCCACTCAACCCAGCCCAGATTGGGGAGGAGTGACTGCATATACTAATAGCCTGCACATATGAACGATACCAAAGATGCCAGCCATAGATGGATCCATGGCTGGCTTACGGCCATTGCACCTGCCCTACGGCGATTGTGTCGATGGCGATTGTGTCTGCTTTGCAGACCTTCAGGTATTGTATTTTTGGCTTTTTTTCCCCCTGTGAATAACGTCTTTGTTTTTTCCCTCACCTCTGTGATTTTATGTAATTTATTGTGAGTTAGCGTAGGTACTGACGGAAGCGGTGTGGCCTTGACGGGGCCCGTCAGCCTATGCGTTTTGGCCAAAATGCAGTACCAACACCCGCATTTTATTAGTATGCATTAGTACTTTTGTATGTAGTTTTCTAGTTGGTGGGGGAGCCCAAGATGTCAGCCAGTGTGGCCCACTTTAGAGATACAGGGCAACCCGCTGTTATACCAGCCAGGGTTGATATCCTGTATGGTGGGTCACCATCCATCTATGGCTGGCATCTTTGGTATTGTTCACATGTGCAGGCTATTAGTATATGCGGTCACTCCTCCCCAATCTGGGCTGGGTTGAGTGGGTGACTGCAGATTAGCCTGCCAAGAACAAGCTGCTTCTCCACTTTATTGTCTGGCTGACTGCATATCTCCAGGGCTTACGGTCATTGCGCCTGCCCTATGGCGATTGTGCCGATGGCGATTGTGCCTGCCTTATGGCGATCGTGCCTATGGCGACCGTGTCTGCTTTGCAGACCTTCAGGTATTGTATTTTTGGCTTTTTTTTCCCTGTGAATAAAGAATGAACTTGAGAGCGGGGAGAGGCAAGTAACTGCTCATTTGATATTTTAACCACTTAGGTGACACATTTTTTCGTTATTGCTAGAATTCAATGAATGGACCGAGCGCTGCATGTGATTGACTGAGCGCTGTGACCAATCACAGGCAGCGCTCAGCTGTCATTCAATGAATGGCTGAGCGCTGCTTGTAATTGGCTGAGCGCTCAACCAATCAAACACAGCCCTTTCAGCCGGCAGGGATTTTTAAACCCCTTGCCAGCTGAAAGATCTTCAGTACAGTGCCGGGATGCCACACAGCAAGACCCGCTGGACCCTGACAGCGGCGGAGAGGTGAGTATATATATTTTTTTATTTTTTACACACGTTTGGGATGATTTTCAGGGAAGGGTTTATATTTCAGGCCCCCCTTCCCCCCTGAAAATCATCACCAAGGGGAGCCCCCTCATCACTGAGCACTGTGACAGCACTGTCACAGTCTTCAGTGATGAGGGGACTTCCTGCAGGGGTGAAGGAATCCTCTGCCACTGATATTACAGCAGTGGCAGCGGATAACAATCATCACCCATTGATTTCAATGGGACCCAAGCTGCTCTTGAGTGTCGCATTGCATGTGTCGGAGACAAATTTAAAATTTGCCTGATGCATGCCTGATGACGAATTCATCAATGGGGGACCCATTGACAGTGGTTTTCCTTACCTCGGACAACCCCTTTAAATTTAAGGGTATATTCAAGGGAATTATTTTTTCTGTCTGATTTTCTGTTAATAAAAATTGGGCCTAAATCCAACAGTAATAAAGCATACTATCTTAAATGGTTATAATGACACATAACTTTTGAATTGGACATACAGTCTAAGCCAAAAAAAATGCAGCTTGTACAAATTTTTTTTTACAATTTTTGGACAAAAATCACCCAATCAAGTTTAGGGGTACATTTAAAAAAAACTGATTGCACTCGTTTGATGTGATTGTGATCCATTTTTATTGCATGTAACCATGGTAACCTTAAAAAAGCATGCAGAACCAGGAAATGTGCAGAACACACCATGCGTTTTTTTCACATGTAAAAATCATGTGGAAAGCGGATCAAAATAGCAGAAATGCATAAAAATCTTGTGAAAACTGCACAAAAAAATCAGTCTGGTTTTTCTGGACTGAAAAAACGCTTGTGTGAATGTACCCTAAGGAAGCAGTTACACGTGGCTTAGATTAGTAGTAGATAGAGATGAGCAAACGTACTCGCTACGGCAAATTACTTGAGCGAGTATCGCCAAATTCGAGTACATGCCTGCTCGTTCCAAAAGATTCGGGGGCCGACGGGGGTGAGCGGTGAGTTGCGGGAGTAAGCATAGGGGAGCGGGGGGGGGGGGGGGGGTTCGGAGAGAGATCTCTCCCCTGTTCCTCCCTGCTCTCCCCCCGCTAGCCCCCAAATCTTTTCGGACGAGCGGGCATGTACTTGAAATTGGCGATACTCGCTCGAGTAATTTGCCTTAGCGAGTACACTCACTCATCTCTAGTGGGAGAATTTTTTAAAAACTTTTTTAAATTAATGTAGAAATTATTCCAAAATGTATTTCCTTTGTCTAATATTAGATTTCGTTTCTAGATCAGGAACAATACAGCGTGACAAATGAATAGGGCACGGGTAAATACATGTTCACTGTACAGTATATGCAAGTAGGGTCACCAAATGTGAGGCAACATTTTAATTTCATATGGTAATTTAGCTACATGCACAGTTCAGTGCTCTGAGACATACAGCAAATCTTGATTCATAAGATCATTTCAGGTGGCTACAAGATCCCCCCAAGCCATCTACATCTGCATATATGTGTGGGCAAAGCTGAAGAGGGTAAAACATGTGGTAAGGGTGAAGCTTAAATAAAAGATAGTTTAATGGAATTCTCACATAGAAACAATGTTTTATTAATATTTGAATTATGTCTTTCCTGTCCGATTATTGTCATTTCTCATTTAATGTCAGCAAGTGAGTGGAATAGATACACTGAGAATATTATGTATCATGTCATATATTATAACACTCTGAATGGGGTTATCCAGGATTACAACACATGAAGCATCTTAGAAGGTTGACTATAATAAAAAAAAAAGGGTATGTGCAGTGTGGCCTATAATACAGTGTCAAATATGGAAGCCAGGAGTTGTACTTTCAAAGCAACTGGAGAGCCAAAAGTTAAAGGCTAGGGACACCTTAAGGGGCATTTGTTATACTTAAAGGGGTTTTCTGGGTCCATTTTTATTATTCTACATTCTGTTTGAATATCTCAGATCAATAAACTTTACAATTCATTTTTATTATTTTACTTGCTGGGATCCGTGTCTATGAAAGCCAGTCGCATGGGGCGCTTATATCATGTTTTGAATCTCCCGCTGACGTCACAGCTTTAGTGCGTTGTTAAGATGGTGTGCTTTTTAGGTCATGTGATCTTGCAACAAAGATCTTGTATGAAATATATGCACGTTTGATGTCTTTGTGATTGGAAATGAAGTGGAATAGTTGACAGGTCATATGCTCTTCTTAGGCTGGGTTCACACAGGGCGGATTTGCCACGGAAATTCCGTCCGGAATTTCCGCATGGCAAATCCGCCTGCGGCCGCTAATCCCAGGATTAGCCAGCCATGTGGATGAAATTTCTCAGAAATCTCATCCACACGGGACGGCCAATCCGCTGCGCTTAATCCGGCCGAAACCGCGGCTGCGGCGCGGCTTTGCCGACCGCAGCATGTCCATTCTTTTTTCTTTACGCTGCGGCCGCGCTCTCCTCTATGGGAGTGCCGGCCGCAGTGGAAGAGAGAGTGGCCGGGCTGCTTCAAAGCCGCCGCGGGTTTTTCTGCGGCGCTTCTCCCGGCAGAAATCTTGCGGTTTTTGCTGCGGCCAAACCGCGAGATTTCCGGCGGGAATCCGCCCAGTGTGACCCCAGCCTTACAGTCATATCTATATGAAATTTAAAGATGGGTGCACATGGGTTAAAATAACAAAACCAGTCCTCAGCACTGCACCTCCGCAGCCCTACTGGCGTTTGTTGTGGAACAGGTAGCACTTGGCCATTCCAGCCAAACACAGGATGTAGCAGTCAGGTGCCATTCTCCCGGGATACCAGAACAATACCTGAGCCTTTGATTGGCTGCAGCAATTCGGGTGGTAGCTGTTCCGCAACAAATGCTGGCATGACTGTGCGGCTGCAGCACTGGATTGCAGGGAGTGAGGGAATGTAAGTACTGCTCGTTTTGTATTTTAACCAATGTGTACCTGTCATTAAAATTTGATGTAGTAACCAGACAACTCTTTTAATTATAAGCAGAAAAATAAAAAAAGCTAATAAACATCTTCATTATAGGAGAGAAAACATCAGTGACCAAACATTCATAGAGACGTGATATATGTGTTATTATATACCACAGTAATAATTAGGGTGTATTGGCCATTGAATCCACTGGGAAATTTCCCAATGGGACAGTCAGGTCCACGGGCCAGAGAAGGGGCAGATTAAAAAAAAAATATTTGGTTGGATGCACTAAAATAAAATACACTTATACTCACCTTTGTCACTCCTCTTACTCCCGGCCTCCGCATTCCGCGTCCACACTGTTTTTCTTTCGCTGAGTTCCAGGTAGAGTGATCATGTGTTCAAACCATCTGTGCTACATTGCCATATTGTGTACCAGAGCTCAGCTATCTCCTGTCTACGTACTTCACTATGTGATGGTATTATTTGGTGTTGTTGGTAATACTGATTTTTGTAGTGGTCTTTTTTCAGTAATAGTATGGTGGCGTTACTACACAAGGGTCAAAGCTATCTGCTTCCAATCTGTACACTGTGTTGTGGCGCTGCCAGCAATACCCAGACCTCAGCCAATCAACTATTGATAACCTATCCTAATTTTGACTATCCTAAGGATAGGTCATCAATAGTATTTACCTGTAATCCCCTTTAATATATACCTCCAGTCCTAACATGTTTTGTGCTTCATAAAAAATTTGCTATGGCAAGCTATGCATTCCACATGGACTTCTCCATTCCTATAACTTTCGTGACTGTGGCTGGCAGTTTGCTGACCCCTGCCTACTTGAGTTCACCCCACTTGCTGCTGATTTGGGCCCACCTATAACATGGTGTCACTTTGTAGTTTTTTCCCCCAGTCACCTTGGCTTCCTAATCCCTGGTAATAATGTAGTATAGAATTTCATACTCTAGAGGATAGAACAATTTTGTGCTTTAAATAAAAGTAGTAATATACAGTTATGCCTTTAACCCCTTCACACTCCATGACATATATGTACATCCTAGGTGGATGGGGTTAATTCTGAAAGTGGCATTTAAATAGCTTGATCAGGAATCACAGGTCCTAAATGAGATCAGGGAAAGCCAACTCAGTGTTATGGCAGCTGGGAGCATTCTCCATATTTATTCACAGTCAGCTAAATATCTCAATATTAATTCATAGACACCCAAATATCTACATATTTATTCAGTTGCCCAAATAGCTCCATATTTATTCATAATGATGACCTAAATATCTTGATATTTATGCATATCCAAGAGAGTTTGCATATTAATTGATAGTTGTACAAATATCTGCTTTTATTTAAAAAATCACCAATATACCTACATTTTTATTTATTAAGCCCCAAATCTCCATAATTATCCGTATTCAACCAAATCTATCCATACAGTGTTTATACATTGTTATCCAATCTCTTCTATTGATCGGTTATACTTTCCTACAAATATGGATTAACCAGCTGTCACTATCTGGGATGGTGTACATCATTAATTCAAAATTACTGAAAAGGCAGTAGAGAGCCTTAGGCCTTAGTCAGACAGGCGTTTTTTCGCGCGATTTGCGCATGCGCATGCGTCCGGTGATTTTTTAAAACCATTGCTTTGCAATGGTATCGGACACATGAGCGCTTTTTATGCGCTTGTCCGATAAATTATAGAACAGAAATCGCAGATGGCACCTATCTGCGATCTGCGATTCCTGTTCTCTTCACTATATGCGCTCAATGGGGCCGGCGGCAGCAGCGCCGACCCCATTGAGAACATATAGTAGACAAATCATTCTCCTCTGCCACAGCTGTAACAGCTGTGGCAGAGAAGAATGATGTTTGCCCATTGAATTCAATGGAGCCGGCAATACAGCAGGTTCCACTGAAAGCAATGGGCTGCCGGCGTGCGTGGGATGAATTGTCGGGAAGGGCTTAAATATATAAGCCCTTCCCTGCAATTCATCCAGAAAAGTGTTAAAATAAAAAATATATATATACTCACCTGCTCCCAGCAGCCGGAGTTCCGCGTGGCCGGCCTGTAGTGGGTGTGAAGGGGGTGTGAGCCAATCAGGGGGCAGGTCTGACTCACACCCCCTTCACACCCACTGCAGGTCGGCCGCGCGGAACTCCGGCTGCCGGGAGCAGGTGAGTATATATATATTTTTTATTTTAACACTTTTCTGGATGAATTGCAGGGAAGGGCTTATATAGTTAAGTCCTTCCCGACAATTCATCCCACACTCGCCCGCAGCGCATTGCTTTCAATAGAGCCGGCTGTATTGCCGGCTCCATTGAATGCAATGCGCTGGACAGCTCCGGCCCGTTTCTAATGAAACGCGGCTAGGAGCAGATTTTCGGGCACCGGTCACGCGATTTGCGGATGCGCAACCGTCATGCGATCCGCAAATCGCGCAAAAAAACGCCCGTCTGACTAAGGCCTTAAAATGAATACTAAGTCATAATAGGGAGGTTCCTATTAAAGCTTAACTTTTATTACATAATAAATATTAAAATATTGGGCAGATAAATAAATATAATTGTCAAATATACCTAAAACCCCCCCATAATCCTAAACCTAATACACTAAGTAGTCTAGAAATGGAAGGTAAAAAGATATAGCAGAGTCTTCTCACCTTCATCAAATAAACCCAGAGGCAGAGAGGACTCAAAATAAATTCTGTCCGCTAATATGAGAGGAGAGAAGACTCAGATCAAGTGCAAGATAACGTAACACTCCTTGGGTTTAGATTAACCGTAAATCCCCTAAGAAAATAAGATAACGATAATAGGAGCCATAAACCTGATATGATCAATGTGAACCTATAGGCAGAACAACCAGCTATGGAGGGATGTTGATACGGGTTCACATCCACTCACTATAGCTGACGTGAACTTCATTCACCTCACTGGTAAAGCATTCAAGCTAAAACTGCTAGACACACTCTGTCACCTATACAGGCAGCAAATGGGAAAAATGACAGCTGAACTATGAAAATATCATGAACTGCTCAATGCGTTTCTTCTACTACACAATCATTAGAAGCGATAGAAGTTAACAGCCAGGAAAGATTGCAAGCCAGGTTGTAAAACAGCAGTGAATAACAGAAATCCTAAAAATGTGCTCACACCTCCAGCCCTGATGGTCGACTGGTGGTGATAATGGGGGACAGCCAAATTCAATCACCGGAGGTCCAATTTTAACGCCCACTATGCGCCTCGCACCGTCAGTGGGGTGGCCTAAAACACTCAACTTTTAACTACAAAGCAAGACACTCTGTATTTTTTTCCTTTTAACAAACCTTTATTTGGGGCAGTTTCAGGTTCTTATGCTGACGATGTTGCGCTCAAAGACCATGAATTTTCAGACTAATGATGAAGAAGAAAAACAACTGTTGCTTCAAGTCCTGGAAGCAAATTGCAAGGCTGTTCCAGCACAGATTACCAAGAAGTCTGCTGTCCCGTCTTTAAGCACTGACTGATGAGTCCTTGTGTCGGAATTTTGACTATTTTCGTATATTTTGGGGTATTTTTGTAGCAAAAGCACAAATATGTAGATTGTCAGGACATATGTCATTGTCAGTACTTAATGTTTTAAGGTATAGTAGTTGTTATGCAAAAGCAAATTGTTAGTATTATTGCTGTAGCTAGTGCAATCGAAAATCTTGCACGTCCGCGCCATTTCTCATAATATACATCCGTTTTGAGCACTATCTTGTAGTTGGAATTTAAAGCTAAAACTTTCTCCTAACATTACTATTGGCAGATGTAACAAGTTGGGAAGGTGTCTTGCTGTATAGCTGACACTTTATTTTTTATGGGCCGCCCTAACCGCCAGTCCAATCTCAGCTCTCTCAATGACTGTAACCCGCCCATCATTTAACACAAAGGAAAACCCTTGTTTAACCCCTTAATGACATGGCCTATTTTGGGCTTAAGGACGCAACGATTTTTGGCGGATTTTCTTCTCCATTTATCAAAAGTCATAATTTTTTAACTTTTCCGTTGACACGGCCAAATAAGGGCTTGTTTTTTGCGTGGCAAACTGTAGCTTTTATCGGCGTCATTTTGGGGTACATTGACTATATTGTAAAACTTTTATTTTAACAGCGTTAATCATGCAGCATGAATAAAACAATCCATTTTTTCTGCGGGTCAGTACGGTTACAACGATACCAAAATTCCTACATTTTTTTTAGGTTTTTCCATTTTTCTGCAATAAAAACCCTTTTTCTGGAAATCTTTTTTCTAAATCGCTGCATTCAAAGTCCTGTAACTTTTTTATTTTTTGATGTACGGAGCTCTATGAGGGCTTATGTTTTGTGAGATGAGCTGTAGTTTTTATTAGTACCATTTTGGGGTACATACGGCTTTTTTGATCACTTTTATTGCGTTTTTAGTGAGGCAAAATGCTAAAAATTAGCATTTTGCCTCAGTTTTTTAGCGTTTTTTTAATGCCTTTTTCCGTGCACAGTCAAAAGCATGTGCAACCTATTGCATGCGTCGTTACGGACGCGACAATATCAAATATGTGGAGTTTTCATTTTTTTTACCTTTTTTTATGCTAATTTGAGAAAAAGCATTAAAATGGGGTTTTTTAAACTTTTTTTGTACATTTTTTTAATTCATTTTTTTAATCTTTTTTTTTACAACATTTGTGTCCCTCTAGGGGACTTTCACCACAGCCCTGATGATCGCTGTGATAAGGCAGGGCAGGGCTACTGCCCTGCCATGCCTTATCGCTTATACAGCGATCTCAGAAACTGGCAACACAGGACGCCAGTGTCTGGCGTCCTGTTGCCATGGCGACAGGCCGGGCTCTCGCGATAACATTAGACGTCAAGTCAAGTAAAGTATTGCCCATCGTTTTTCACAGACATCAGGAAAAACATATTTTTCTTCCCACCAGTCCAGGTACAGATTAGTACATGTGGGCACACGGGCTCCCCATAGTGGTACCCCATCACTGGTGGTAGAATCTGCCGTCAGATAAAAATAAATTATTTTCTAGGTTGAAAGAGACCAGCTTCATAATGAATGTTTTATTTCCCCTATATCGGGTGCCTTGCTGTTGCAAAAACTTGGGCACTGCTTTGCATCTATTCCTATGAGGAATGTAGCTACGAGGGCCTCTATGTCCTACATCCCTGCCAATATGAATGCCCTCCAGATGCCTGAGGACATCCATTGTTTTCCTGGTGTACAAAAGCAGTGCCTCCACATAAGGGCACAGGATTTTTTCGACGTATATACTGACATTTTGGATAAGAGTGTTGATACTTGAAACAACAGGTCGCCCCTTGAGAGGAGAGACTCCCTTATGTACTTTGGGGAGGCAATAAAAGGTTGCAATTTGGGGTTTGATGGTGGTCATAAAGACAAGATGATTTGAAGAAATAAGGTTATCCTCCTTTGCTTGTGACAAAATATCACAGAGGGAGAACAGAAACCCTTAAGTCGGATCCTCATCCAGACATGTAATGTCTCATTGTCTTCAAGAATGCGCCTGCATATCTTGACATTAGAGTCAGAATGTTACAACCATTATCTGATGGTTTAATAACAAGGCTATAATCAATTAGACTAGGAAATTTACCAGAAGACATATTACTGAAGGGCATCTTTTTCTCTGATAACTTGCTTAAGTTCAAACCATATGTTGAAACATTTCTACATGGGGGCATTCAAACAAAAGGGGGGACTTGGTACCCTTTGGACTTAAATTTGTATAAGGATCTACGCCAATACCCCTTGCCCTTCCTCCCAAAAATCCTACAACATCCTTAAATCTGATAGATCTGACATATCCAATCCCATACAATGTTTTTTATCATGCTGCCTGAAGAACTTGTGCCACCTTAGTTTTCTGGTGAACAATTACACGTCCATAACCCAAGAAAAGTGATCGAACTTAGCAGAGGGAACGAAATTAAGGCCTTTACTAACAACATTTTTTAACTGAGTCATTAATTACCTTATCGGAAAGGTTAATGATCCGTAACTGCCCAGCATCAATCTGTTCAAATGGAGGACTAGATAACCCTGTGCCTAGATCCATTTCCAAGCTTGAAGGTGTAACCGGTGTTAAACTGCCACTACTGTTCCTGATTACTCCTTTCATTCTCGTAATAGGTAATGGGATATGGATGGTCCTAAAAAATTGTTTTCCAGCAGACCACTCCTAGCCTGTCTACTTCTCCCCGAACCTCTACCCCATCTAAGACAGTTAGTGGAAGTTTAAAAGCAACTTCAGATTTGGATTGCTCTTCTCTCGAAATTGTGGTTAGAGGCAAAAGTGCAAGTTTTTCTGATCGTTTCAGAAAGTAGTCGTGTATGTTTATCTAGAATCTGCTTTTCCTCATCAAGTAAAATGGACATAAGTTTCAATGAACTCTCTTTTTTTTTTCTTTTTTCCACCTAACCATAAGGTCAGGCGTTCTTACCCTATTTGCAGGCAAAGTGGGGATACGTAACCCATTAGGTACAATTTTAAACTCAATATATCTTCTCAAACCTCCCACCAAGACTTACCGTATCCCATAAACCGCTGTCAGTTGTTTAAATGACTGTTTCAAACATAAAAGTCCTTATCAGAGAAAACTGTATCTGCTTCATGCAACTAGTCGTTGAGATCAACATTAGTGGTTGGAAAACCTGCTATATGTAAGAAGAAAATCATTGAAAAAGTAGTAGATGGCTTCAAAATGAATAATAAATCACAGGAGAGGTCCGTATTCAAACGTATCTTATTATGTAATAAATATAAAAATAACGGGCAGATGAATAATAAAAAAACATTTATTTTCACACATTATTTGTATGTTATGTGTTTCAGTTCTCTCTGCCTCTGGGTTTATTTGATCAAGGTGAGAGGGCTCCGATTTTTACCCTCCACCGCTGGACTACTTAGTGTATTAGGTCTAGAATTGTGGTGTAGTTTTAGTAGGGCGTGGCTAAAGGCTCAGCGGCCTGGATACAAAAGGTCAGCTCGAGCCCCCACATACCTAAACCGTACTGCAGTCATCTGCAAAACACATTAACGTACATGATCTAGCCCCTTGGCACTAGCTATCCGCACATGACTCATTTCTTGGACTACATGAAAATTTGTTTGTAGCCCCTTAGGCTGTGTCTATGTTTTTGTAGCATTTTAGGCAATACATGATTTTTTTAAAAACCGCATATAGGTTTTTGATGTGTTTTTTAATTGTGTGTAAAGTATGCAATCATATACAGGAAATACACAGGTTATACCAGCATGATCTATGTTACTATATACAGGAGATGTATAACTTATACCAGCTGTACCTAAATAATTATATACAGGAGATACCCAGGTTATACCAGCATGGTCTATATCACTATATTCAGGAGATGTGTAATTTATACCAGCTGTACATATACAATTATATACAGAAGATACCCAGGTTATACCAACATAGTCCACATCACTATATGCAGGCGATTTATAACATATACCAGATGTAAACATATAATTACATACAAGAGATACCCAGGTTACACGAGCATGCTCTATATTACTATATACAGAATGATATATAGTAACACTGACATGGAAAAGGACTTGAGGATTGTAGTTACCTGTAAACTTAACTGGAGCAACCAGTGTCAGGCAGCTGCTGCCAAGGCAAATAGGATCAAGGCAAACAGCAGAAGAGGTCTAGGGGCACTTGGCGAGAACATTGTACTTCCTCTTTACAAGTCACTGGTCAGACCACACATGGAATATTGTGGACAGTTTTGGGCAGTGGTACTAAAGAAGGACATATCAGAGCTTGAGCAGGTACAAAGACTGGCAGATAAAGTAATAAACAGAATGGGTGGACTACAATACCCAGACAGGTTATCAAAATTGGAATTATTTAATTTAGAAGAAAAAAACGACTGAGGGGCGACCTAATTACTATGTTTAAATATATCAGGGGACGATACACGATCTGTTTATACCCAGGACTGTGGCTGTAACAAGGGGGACCCTCTACATCTAGAGGAAAGTAGAAACCTTCTTTCCTCTAGATGTAGAGGGTCCCCCTATACTATATAACCTATACCGGCTGTACATATATAATTCTACACAGAAGATACCCAGGTTATGCCAGCGTGAACCATATCACTATATATATATATATATATATATATATATATATATATATATATTTTTTTTTTATTATTATTATTTTTTTTGACATGTACATTCCTCTGTATATCGTGATATGGACCATGCTGGTGTGACCTTGGTATCTCCTGTATATAATTAAATATGTTCAGCTTCCATAAGTTATATCTCCCTGTATATAGTGATACAGAGCATGCTGGTATAACCTGGGGATCTCCTGTATATAATTATAGATGTACAGCTGGTATAGGTTATATAGTATAACTTATACCAGTTATACATATATGATTATATGCAGTACATACCTGGTTAAACCGCATAGTTCACTTCCCCCCTTCACTATCAGACACTGCCGGCCCGACCAATCACGCGGCCGGCAGTGCACTGATAGACTGTAGTTGTGACGAAGGGAGGACCATGCTGGGGGAGTCTGCAGGATGTAATTGGCTGCCAACTGCCCTAGGTAACAGTTCCCCGCCCCCCCCCCCCCCCCCCCGCCCCAGCGTTACCCAGAGCCAGCCTATGGACCGTGGCAGTAAGACAGTATATTGCGGGGGGGCCCCCTAGCCAAGGGGCCTGATTGGAATTGCGACCCTTGTGACCCCTAGTGGTGTGCCAGTGAGTGTTGTATATTTGACAATTACATTGTTTTTTAATCTGCCCATTATTTTAATATTTATCACATAGTAAAAGTTAGGTTTTAATAGGGAAGATTTATTACATCAGTAATTCCACTTATCACATTTTAGTATATTACCTCTTTTGATTTACTGCTCAGGGTAAATCTTCCAACATGCATAGGTAGATCTGCTCTGAGTAGAAAATGGAAGGTTCCTAAATCGCTTGAAGTTGGTCTTATCTCTAAAAAGAGCAATTGCTGACTGGAACCAATTGACCTTTTCCTTTTCAGTTTAAATCCAAATCCTGCGATTCTGTTGGCTGGTGCATGTGGCAACTGCTGTGATGATTCACATAGCAGCAAATGTTAAGGGAACCAGCACTCATCATCTTACCTTACATTTAATATACAGTATTATATTTTGAATGGTGTCTACCAGAGGGATGGTCATGGAATAGTAAGATAGTTTAAAACTTTTTTTATAGCCATGTCAAACTGCTATGGCAGCCTGGGATGGAAATATTCAGCACATGGTCCCTAGTTGTCAGTGGTTTGGTCAGTGGGGTGAGTGGTATAGTCACCGATCTCCGATGATCAGGGATATGTTCAGTGATCCATTTCCCAGTGGTTAGTAATATCTGTTCACTGATGGTCATTCCTATTGTCAGTGGTAAATCAGTGGTATGCCCAGTGGCTTAATCCCTAGTGGCTGTTTACTCAGCCCAGTGGCCAGCTTTAATCTCAATTTTTATACAGTTCCAAATTAATTTTTTTAAGCTTTTTTAACATAGCCTAAAAACATGATGTAGAGCCAGCCTAACATACAGTTAATATGGATGAGTGTCTTGGCCTGACTGCGGGTCTACTGATCCAAACTCAGAATATTATCTGTAATCCAGATGAATGTCGTAGCCTGACAACAGATCTATTGACATCATGGTCGTGAGCAGGCAATAAGGAGGTATGAGGCACAGTGTTCATGCCAGGTTATAATGAGGTATGAGGCACAGTGTTCGTGAGCAGATTATAATGAGAGGTAGCGCATAATGCTTGTGAACAGATTGTGATGAAGTATGAAGCACAATGTTCAGGAAGACATTATAATGAGGTGTGAGGCGCAAGGTTTCTGAAAAAGGTTATAATGAGGTGTGAACTTAAGCCTGGTTTAGACACGATTATCGCTCAAAAGATGTCTTTTGAGCGATAATCGTTGTGTGCCTTTACAACGCAAGGTGATCGCTCAAACGTTGAGTGATCACTTTGCGCTCCGAGCAGGATATAAAAAAGACAAGCAGGGCAGCTTATCTTCTGCATCCAGCTTTACTCTGCTCGGAGCGCCAGGCTGTTATGCAGCCGAGTGCTCCGAGCGGGGTATGCAGAACACAGCTGGACCACTGTGTTCTTCATACCCCAGTTATTCACGGAGCGCTCAGCTGGTATACGGAGCGCTCAGCGCTCCGTGAACAGCAGGGGTATGAAAAACATAGCTGTCCAGCTGTGTTCTGCATACCCTGCTTGGAGCACTTGGCAGTATAACAGCCAGGCGCTCCGAGCAGAGAACAGCTGGATGCAGAAGACAAGCGGCCCCGCTTGTCTTCTGCATACCCTGCACGGAGCGCTCGGCTGTATAGCAGCCAGGCACTCCGAGCAGAGAACAGCTGGATGCAGAAGACAAGCGTCCCCACTTGTCTTTTGTATACCCCCTCGAAGTCCAAAGTGATCACTCAACGTTTGATCGATCACCTTGCGCTGTAACGGCACACAACGATTATTGCTCAAAAGTCTCTCAAAAGACATATTTTGAGCGATAATCGTTGTTTCTAAACCAGGCTTTAATTGTAGTGAGATAAGAAACACAATGCTTGTAAATAGCTTATAATAAAGTGTGGAGCACAATGTTCATAAGCAGGTTATAAGGAGGCATGAGGTACATCATTCATGTCCAGATTATAATGTGATATGAGGCACAATACTCATGTGCAGATTACAATAAGGTTATAACGTAACATATTGCACAATGCACTTAAACACATTATAATAAGCTATAGGGCACAATGCTCATTAACAAATTACAATGAAGTATGGGTTGACAGCACTTGCATTACATCTCCAATGGACGGCAAATTCATACCCCGTAAAAACTTGTCTTTGTTCTTCAGCTGTATAAGTCAGAAATCAGTCATGCATAACATCTGGTAACAGACCGCAGATAATTCTTCGGTTAGAATGTACTCTATGTCCCTCCATTGTTGTTGCATGACTTGTAAGTAGTTTCTGGTCAGAGTTGACAGAGTGATTCAGCCATCCTTTTAAGCCTCAAATTTCAGCCCTTTGTAACAAAGCTTCTGGCCTACAGGTGTTGAGGAATACTGTTTTTCTTGCGCTGTTGCATAGTTGAGATGACATGGCAACTTCATCAGAGTTTCAGTATTTTAGGTCAAAATCATTGAAATATTATATTGTCATCAATACTGAATATGTATGCAAAATTTAGACAATCAGTGTAGCAGAAGTGGGAGATAAATCAATTACAAAGTTTGACAAAAAGAAAATAGAGAGAAGAAGTGTCAGTAATCGAACTGGGAACCTCCTGCACTCCAGTCAGTAGCTCTCACCTAGTTTCTGCCTCCTGGTCCTGACCCTGCCTCTGTCTTGATTGCACTTCCTGTAAAAGCCTGGCCCTGCCACTCCCTCAGTGCTCCATAGCACCCTTTGATCCAGCTCCACTTGCCTGTTCCTCTGCCGCTTCTGCCAGGGCTCTTGTTAATGACTTCTGGCTTCCCTTCCGACTACGCTACTCAACTCATCCATCTGTGCTGTAAACTGAGACCTCCTGATACTAACTTCTGACTTCCCTACCGACTACGCTGCTCGCCTCATTCATTTGTACTGCAAACTGAGACCTCCTGTTATTGACTCCTGGCTCTTCCTTGACTACTCTCCAGACCTGCAGCTATTATTAATAATATAATAATAATCTTTATTTGTATAGCGTCAACTTATTCCCTAGTGCTTTTGACATATAGGGAAGCTTAAACAGTACAAAGGTTACAGGTGGTATTCAAAGATTTTGGAAACAAAAGGGGGGCACAGGGGTGATACATAGGGAACTGGGCAGATGGTATGGTGTGTGTGAAGTGCAAGAGATACATGGTGAGAAATTCTCATGATAGGCATATTATGGTTCGAGGGACTAGATCAGGGGAATTGGTATGCTTCTTTGAAGAGGTGAGTATTCCGGGCGCGTCTGAAATGCCGTGCATCAGGGATTGTCCAGATGTCTTGGGGTAGAGCATTCCTTAGGGTCAGTGCTGCTCTGGTGAAGTCCTGTAGGCGAGCATGTGAGTTTCGTATCAGATGGGTGTTTAGTCTGGATGGGTTAGCGGATCGGAGCGCACGTGACGGTTGGTAAATGGACAGGAGGAAAGCTATGCACGGTACCTGAGGCTCCAACCGAGTGCCTGAAATCGCTACAAGAAGTTGAATAAAATTTTCTTAACTGTGTTAGTACCAGTACCAAGTGCTAAGCACTTGGTCAGGGCGGAGCGTCCAAAGCAATGCAAAAATGAAACCTGTGTGTTTGCATGTGTCCAGGTTTAGAATTTTCCTGACAATGTGTCATGGATTTGGTATGGCTGCTCTCTGCAAGAACATGAATATTTTTTGTTTAGATGTAAAGTTTGCATAATGTCTGTGATCCAACCCCGCTGGTAGAAAGAATGACAGGCACAATAAGTACCCATCCATTCTGCACAGGCGTCTCACCTCCTGCGCCAGTTCAGTGTATTTATTGGTTTTCTCAGTGTATGTATTTTGGATGTTGTGACTGTTTGGGATGGAGATGTCTATGAGGAATGGGTTTTTGTTATGTTTGTCAATAAATATGATGTGTGGTCTATTATGGTGGATTGTATTGTCTGTGATTCTGGCTCTGTCGTAGTTAGGGTTGCCACCCGACCGGTATTTTTACCGCCAGGCCAGTGCCGGTATTTTTTTTACTGGCCCTGTTACAGGCCGTTATTTTTGTCTGCAGCAGGCTGCGACAAAAATAATATATATAATAATAATAATCTTTATTTGTATAGCGCCAACTTATTCCGCAGCGTTTAATACTGGCCTGTAATAGTCTCCAGGCAGCCCATGATGCAGGGCATCATGCAGCAGCCTATGCTGATGACGCGCCCCTGTCGGGTAGCTGCGAGAGCGCAGAAAGTCTTGCGCATGCGCTTCGGGAACGCTGGACTAGCGCGCGCAGCAGACAGATTGTGGCGGCCACAGGATTCATTGGGAGGGACTCGGCCGGGATGGGACGTGTACACAGCCAGTGATTATTATTTCTACATGGGCCATGGGCATGGCTGGGTCACTGGTCACTGGAAGGAGTCACGTTGTTACCTAGCAACCGTCATGAGCTTACATATTGTTCGTGGGCAGCTGATCTGAGCGCAATGCTTCCTGGGAGATGTAGTTTCTTTCTCTGTTGTCTGTGAGTGTTCTTTATGTACATGAACTACATTTCCCATCAGTTCTTTCCCCACATTTCCTCCATGTTGCTTCCTCACTGCTTGCTATAAAGTTGTGTTTTTAGGTTTGTTGCCTGTGACTGGGCATGCTGGAACCTTTAGTGCCCACTTGCAGTATTACGTTCTTCTTTCTTTGTGGCAGTCTGCTGTAAGTATTTTTTGCTATGTAATATTGTATGTATTGCTGTATTTTATATTGGGATGCAAAAGAGATGCCGGATTATTGGATGTCCATAAATGAAAAGTATATGGCAGTGGTACTGGGAGTAGCTGCAGGGCTTTAATGAGAAAATACCAGCATCTCAGCGTGGAAAGCACCAGATGCGGTATATAGGGGTATGATGCCGGGACTTGTAGACTACAAGATAAAAGAGGAAAAAAAATGCTGTGATAAGCCACGCCCCTTTTGACCATGGCCGGTATTTTTTCGTGACAAAGGTGGCAACCCTAGTCGTAGTACAATTTGTGCGTGGTGTTTTCTAGGACTCTCTATGGACTATATTAGTATGGGATATGAGTGTCTGGTAGTGGGTGCCGGTCTACGAGCTCTTGGTGGATTATATTTGCTATTTGATTATGTCTGTGTAAATGATCTGTCTGGGCCAAGAGCTTCCAACTGGAGGTGATGTGTTGTATTGTTTTCTGCACGTTTCATCAGTAATTGTGGTGTCTTTCAGGATGGGTTTTCTGTAGTTGTTAATCACTTGATCCTGTATGGCAACCATGAACCCCCCTGTTTCTCCAAAGTGATTCCCTGAGCCAGCCAGCAGTTTGACGCAGGTTTCTCAACATGATCTTGACGAAGGTCAAAGGCATGCCTACCATGGGGCTCCTTCCTGGCCCATGATTCCTTAATGGTGTTGGTGTGTTGTGCAATGTCTAGATTATGGGAGTGTAAGTTTACCGGTGTGTTGTTTCTGTCTGCTGAAGTTAGGCCAGTTTCATAGGGGCGATAAAATCGTGCGAGATTTGTGCGTTGCGAGACACGGAAATCTCACACAAATATGAACCCTATTCATTTGCTGCAGCTAGGGGGAAGGGATTCTCTGTGGGGATGAAGGAATCCCCTGCCTCTGCTGTCACAGAGGATCGCAGAGGATCGCAGAGTTCTCCCATTGCTTTCAATGTTGCTGGCGCTGCTACTGCATTCCCCATTAAAAGCAATAGGATGAAGGGATTTCCCGCTGTGATGCGAGTCTGTTTTCACACATTGGAAAGTGCGATATTCTTTTCTTTGGAGTTGTTCTAGCTCTGTGTGTGTCCAGTGAATAACATCAAAGAAATAAGTGAGTACTGGGATGGCATATGGATTTATAGCTTTGACTGTGTGTTTGGCATTTAGGAGTGTTCTTATAATGGAGTTTATTCTATTGTTATTGTCTTTAGATAATCATTGTTTTATTTGTGCATGTTCTGTAAGTTTGGGCTATTATTAATATTCTTATTATATTATCATTATTTTTGTTGTTATTGCTATTATTATTAATAATGTTAATTAAAAAGAATAACATAGCAACTTGGAAAGTAGAACACTCACCTGAGGAATATCCAGTTAGTACCATTAGTACCATGATTTGCAAATGTAATAATTTAAAACTAAATACAAGATAATATAAAAAAACCCTTTTAATATTTACCTGCACAAAATAACAAAAAACAAGCTTGCCATTAGGTGGCAGCATAGGCTCAAAATCAAGTTCACATGAGGCTAGATGCGATTGCAGATTCGAAAGGCAATTCTATAAGAATAGCAAGAAAATTAATCAAGAAAACAGCTAATGGTGAAAAAAACAGCAATATCATAGCCAAAGATATTAGAAGTTCCATCATAATTGACTTTTTTTTGGATGGGGAGAAAATAAGTAATTGTGCTTTTAAATATGGATATCCAAGTGGCGTATTAACAAGCTTTGCCTAGTTTGAGGGATAGTCACGCAATGCAGTGCTAAAGAACACCACTATCACTAAAGTTTATGTAAGTAAAGCCGCATTTCGACGGGATGAATATCGGGCAAATGATGACCAACAATTGTCCCCGCACATACATGCTCCCCTGCTCCTGCACGGCAGCTTGTATCGCTGGCTCACAGTGGGGCGGCAGGAGCAGATTTCAGTTTTCGCTCTCCCTTGCCCCTCTCCATTCAGTTAACATAGTGGCCGTTCAGTACTGAAGTCTGCTATTTACACTGCACTGTCATCTCATCGCTCATCGTTTATGCTGCATATCGAAAAAACTAATTTTGCAAGGACTTACAAGAATGGGAATATTGGTAATGTCACACATGGGTCCACAGGGAAATAGCACGAGATATCCGTGGCAGAAAGGCAGCTTCAAAACTTGTGCCGTTCGGTGCCGGTTTTGAAGGGGTTTGCCGCCTGCATTCCGCTGTGGCCATCTCTCCCCATAGACAGCAGAGAGCTGGCAGTGGAAACAGCGATAAAATTGACATGCCGCGGCTCTGAATTCCGTCCAACATGTCAGTTTCATCGTGGCTTGGCCACAACGGCTTTTTCGCAGTGTGTGGACGAGATTTTTGCAAATCTCATCCACTTTGCTGCTTTATCCCGGGATAAAAATTGCCAGCGGAATTTCCGTGCAGAAAGTCCACATGGCAATTCTTTAAATTGCAGTATGTAGCCTTACTTTTGGTGTTCTAGACCACTATGAGCTACTGTCTCAGGAAATTCCTCATTTTGTGGCATTCGGCTGCCATAAAAGGGTACAAAGGTGACTGTAAGACATAATAAAGTCTATCTTACGCATATAACACACTGTAATTGTGAAAGAAATTATGCAGTATTGAATAGAACAGGTTTTGTAATTATTTTCCTCTTAAACACATAATCTTTGTAAGTGCTATGGGCTCTGCATTATCAGTCTGTACCACACAGAGATCCATAATATAACCATGCGCACGAGGCCTAAGGGCATATTCATATCTGAGCTGGAGGCTCCATTCTCAGCCTCCGGCACAGATCTTGCATATAAGCCCTGTTGAAATATCACAGCTGCTGCAGTAGTTCATCTGGGAAAATGTTGTGTGGCATTCTGGAAGCTGGACTGACCCCATTACAGTGAATTGGGTCCATGCGGCGCTGCTTGTGTCCAGCATGTGCCACATATAGTTCTTTGGTTTTCTCCTTGTTTGGCTCTTATGATGGAGCCAAGCAGCAGAGAAACTAAATGCAGATGTGAAAGGAGCCTAAATCTGACACATCCGTATATGCCACCTTCATTCCAAATGCCAATCCACAATAGTTCTAATGCTACCATAAATTCTCATAGTACCAAGATCCAAAAAACAGATGAATGAACCTGTGAAATGAGTCCAGGATCTCAACACTTTGATGTCTTCTCTGTGTGATGGAGCCATAGTTTTGAAGTACAGCAGCAATTTGACTCGTTCCACCAGCTTCACAATATTGTGTATACGGATCTCTACTCCGACTTTTGGTGCAGACTTTAGCGGATAGTCTTTGGTTCTCTTTATCATTACAAAAGAATCAAATCACATTTTAATACTAACATAATGGAAATAGAACATAAACTGGCAAAAAATAAATCACCATCAAGAACCAGTTTAAAAACATGAACATAGCCTCGACAATATTGCAAGATGTCTTGGAAGATTTAGGTAGGCCTGTGATCACTACATTCCCAAAGTGCACAATTCAGCTAACAGAGAAATCATTGTAAACCCAATTTCCTTTTAAATGCTCAGAAATTTTACATAATTTTTTTTTATTTTGGTTCCAATTTCTTTCTTGTAAGTCTTTGCTTCTCTGCACATTGAGTAATGTTCGCTAAAACAGCTATTGAAGGTGCAAAAACAAACACACAACATGTACACTTATCCTCTAAAGAAGCCTCCTCTTCATTTGATATGACTTCATTATGATAATTGCATGAAGAGGAGACCTCAAACTTTGCAATCCTTCCTTGCTTTCATTCATTTTTATTGATGAAAACCATTTCCTGGCTCACATTAAATGGAATTGCGTTTGAAAAGTGAGAAGGAGATTCTGCACTCCATTAGCAGAAACAATTTGCGTGCTAATTATGTGGCTCTTGCTTGCAGCGTCCTATCTACACACTTGATAAATACAATAGCCCCTGAGATATTTTTCTTGTAATATCTTCCTGGTTGAGGCACTTTTTCTATTCTTGCTTCCCTGTCTTTAAATGATATTATCTGAGTTTTGAGTAGTTCTCTTCTATAGTATCAATAGCTAGGGTCAACTATCTTATATGTGTACAAAACATAAATATTTGTGCCATGCTGTAGTAGCTACCAGAAAAGGATAGTTTGTCCAGATTACATTGTTCTTCATTAGTGTTTAGAGTAGTTTTAACCGTTTACATAACAGTCCATATACTGCAAATTGTATATGTTCTATATAGGAAGTAGAGTTCCTTTGTAAATATTTTTTATTATTGTTTACCTTATACTGATCTTGTATTATACTCCAGATGTATATTCATGATTCTACTGTTTTGGAAACATTTCATAAACTTGTCAACCATCATAAGTAGAATAGTTGAGCCGAAATCCTATAAGGCAATTCTGTCAAATGAACTGCATTGTAAGTGGATTTGGCACATTACTACTGTACATTGTCCTGACTACTCTAAAAACTACAATTTCTAGAATCAAATTAAAGCTCTGTATAGGCATTAAATAAAGAACAAACAGGCAACGCATTTCAGTGCCGCAGTGGCACCTTCCTCAGGCCTTTGCAGGTCAGGCACTGAAGTGCATTGCATGTTTCTTGTGATAAAGTATTGTTACAGCCATTCCTGGACTCCCTATCATCATCAGCGCTATGTTCTCTCTTTTTTTCCCTGCACTTGTTACTGTAGACAAAGGTGTACTTCAACATTCCGGACAGAGGTGGCAGCAGCTGTGTTCTGCATTTCAGCATGCGGTGCCGTCAACACAGCTGCTTCAGTGTGTACATTTCTGTACTATGTCACTGATCTTATCAAGGTTTTCTTTGCATGGAGCACTCCTTATTCTTGCTATAGATTAAATAAAGAAGAAATTCTGCAAGACTTTATGTAATGAGAATGAACTATTAGGATGCTCTCATACGCGGCAGAAAAATCCACCATGGACTAATCCGCACATGCTTCTGTACGGCAACTATCTGTTACAATAGTGATCACAGGCAACAGCAGGCCCAGTTGCCATTGTCTGGCATCCAGTTGACATGGCAACCCATTGGTTCTCTGCGATTTCATCATGGAGGGCCGATGATGTTACTGTATATAGGGAGCACACTCCCACTGTGAACCCTTTACATGCCATGATCGACATTGATCATGCCATGTAAGGGGTTAACAGCAGGGATCACCAATCCCCGTTGTTGCAGCAGAAGGCTAGCTGTCAGTCACAGCTGGCTCCTGCTGCAAGATGGTGCGCACTCACTTCTGAGGCAGGAACCATCCACCATTTACAGTCTGTTGTGTTAAGTACCATGCATCCAGCTCTCTCTGCTGAGCCATCCAGCCCTTAGACAGACAGCACCCCTGCTTAAGCTTAGCCTTATTCCTGTATACCCTACTTGCTTATTGGATATGCTATAAAAATCTGTCCCTTCCTCCAGTAACTTGTGTGATTATTGTGCTGCACAGCCTTAGTCAAGCTCCTCTCCTGCCTGCCCCTCTACAAATCCAAACTGAGACCTACCAATACAACCTTTGGCTTTCTTCCGGACTATGATACCTGCCTCCTCCTTTGTACCACAAACTGAGACCTACCAATACTGACCTCTGGCACTCCTCTGACAACTCTCTGGATCTGCATGGATACTACACCTGCGTCTTCAAACCCAGCGCCAGAAATGCTGCAACGCAACTTTTTCACTGTGTGTAGGTGTGTTTTTGGTGTGTTGTTGGTGTGTATGCCAGGTTTTTACATCTGTGTTGCATATATATTTACTGCATTTTTCACGTGAAGGCCTAATGCTTTCCACTTTTTTCTAACTTTTTCCTGGCAACATGTGCAAATGCAGTGAATATGCATGCAACTACATATTTGCTGCATTTTTACACAGTCCCATACACTTTAAGGGTGGTTTCAAACGAGTGTGTGCTTGTTCGTACATAGGTGAGTACATATGTGCCAACCCCTATATGCGCAAAAACACGTGTGTATGCAGGTGCGCGCATTGCCTTCAATGGAGCCATGGCTGCTGCCAGCGGCTCCATTGAAAGCAATGGTCTGCCGGCACCCCTTAATTTTTTTTCAGGGAAGAGCTTTAAATATAAGCTCTTCCCTGAAAAATCAACCATTTTACTGTTAAAAAAAAAAAATATATATACTTACCTGTCCACCACTGCTGTGCCCCCCGCGGGGATGAAGAACACATCTGCCACATGCGGAAGATGTTTTCTTCATCCCCGAGGGGGAATAAAGAATTCCCTGCTGCACCTGTCACAGATGTGACAGATGTGGCAAAGGAATTGTTCAACCCCGCGGGGAATAAAGTATGAATGAATGACAGGCGAGAGCTGCCTGTGATTGGCTGAGGCACTCAGACAATCAGGAACAGCTCTTTCAGCAGGCAGGGATGTTAATTCCCGCCTGCTCAAAGAACTTCATTGCAGAGCCAGGGACAGCGCAGACAGGATGCTGCTGAGGCCCGGCAGCTGAAGAAAGGTGAGTATGTGTTTTTTCTTATTTTTTACACTACTTTGGCTTGTTTTTCAGGGAAGGGCTTATATTTAAGGCCCTTCCCTGAAAAACAATTAAGGGGTGCCTGCAGCTGGATCATCAACTGCAGCTGTCATCTGTGACAGCTGCAGTAGGGAATTCTTTATTCCTCACAGGGTTGAAGAATTCCTTTGCCGCATCTGTCACATCTGTGACAGGTGCAGCAGGGAATTCTTTATTCCCCGCGGGGATGAAGAAAACATCTGCCGCATGTGGCAGATGTGTTCTTCATCGCCGCGGGGGACACGGCAGCGGCGGACAGGTAAGTATATACCTATATATATATATATATATATATTTATTTTTTTTTACACTAAAATGGTTGATTTTCAGAGAAGAGCTTATATTTAAAGCTCTTCCCTGAAAAACAATTATGGGGTGCCAGCAGACCATTGCCCTCAATGGAGCTGTCGGCAGCAGCCGCGGCTCCATTGAGGGAATGTGTGCATTCCCTATGGTGCATGCATGTCCTATCTTTACAGGCGCACGCCTGTAAAACACGGACATGTGAACACACCATAGGGAATGCATTGGTTGTAATAGACAATAGACACATGTTTTTGTGCACCCGTATGCACGCACATAAACACACTTGTGTGAAGCAACCCTAATGGATGATTCGATATGGACCAAATTAGGATGTGCTGCAAAAAAAACACATCAGAATCTACCAATGCAAATTGGTGGTGTTGTATGCTGTTCATATTATGTCCGTAAAAAATATGGACCTAATACAGACAGAAAATACGCCAACCAGAGGGAGGCCTTTTTCTTTGTGGGGGCACACACAGGGCTGCAGTACTGTATGGTGCATAATAGGGGTGTTACAGCCTGAGGGCAATATTACTGCATGGCACAATAGGGGTATTACAGCATGGGAGTAGTATCACTCAGGGGCTGAGTTGGGGTGTTACAGCATAGAGGCAGTATTACTATGGGGCACAATGGGTAAGTTACTACTATGTGAGGGCACCAGTACTGTGTGGGATACATAAGGGGGGAATTGTACAGTGTAGGGAGCACTGAGAGGTGGGGGTAGCAACAGGATAGAGATTCTGTGTGCACAGATGAGTTGTGGCCAGAGTAAGTCGTTTATACCCTAAAATGGTACCAATAAACATTACAGCTTGTCCCACAAAAGAAAGTCTATAGCTCATCGATGGAAAATAAAAATATTTTGAATCTTTGAATGCAACAACACAAGAAAAAAATTGTAATTGTATTTATTTTAAAAACTTACATAAAAAAGCTCTATAAATTTAGTAACGTCAAAGTCAAACTAATCTAGAGATCACTATTTATCAAACTTTTCAGGCTCCAGACACCCCTGGGAAAACATTTTACCTCAGAGCAGCCCCGCAAAAGAAAAAGCACTAAAACTATTTCCTACCTTTGTGCTGCAGCACCCCTGTCAGGTTCTCATGGCACATCTGGGTACCATGGCAGAGCGGTTGGGAATCACTGCCATAGATTTTAGTTATACTTCACTGTGGCGGATATATATATATATATATATATATATATATGTATATATATATATATATGCAAGGTGAAATGTCTATTTCACTATCTGAGCCAGTAGAATGGAATGTCTCGGCACATCCCATACTGCTAACTGTTATCAGAATATTCAGCTTGAGAGAAACACACACTCATAACCTCAGGGCACATTTTTTACCTGCACATAACCCTCGGGCGTCATTTGACGACACATTGTTCATTCCCACCCCTGCCCCCTCCATCGAACTCGGAAAGATGGCGCTGATTTTGAATCTGAAAACACGTGATGTCGGACGTCCATGACGACAGCAACTCATGCAGGATCGGATGTAAGAAGGCCATATTTGGAGCACCCAATCACATGCTTTGATTTCCAACCACGTATTGCTTCCTGCACGTCCATAAAGGGCAATTAACTACTCATGCTTTATAAGATGCTATATGCCTACTAATAAACAGTCAGGAAGAATTTCTACACTGACAGTCTTGTCTCCGTGTGATCTCTTACATCGTGCGCACAATCTCTGAACATAAATTAGGAAGGGTGCAAACATTCCTATTGATTATGCCGTAAACCCCAAAAATAAATCCACGTCAACACAGCGAGCGGCATAACATTTAAAATGTAAGAGAAACTGTGACAGAATAGCATTTTTTTTTTGCTTTGCTCAAAAAAAGCTAAAAAAAATTGAATCAACAAGTTATATGTACCCCAAAATTGTGGCATTAGAAAATCTTACTCATATCACAAAAAACAAACCCTCATATGGCTACATTGATGGAAAAATAAAGAAGTTATGGTTTTCTAATGCAGAAAGAAAAAAACTAAATAATTGCTGCATCCTTATGGCCCAAAAGAGCTGTGTCCTTTAGGGTGCATTTATACGAGAGTGTGCGTACATAGGTGTGCACAAACTGCGCATCCATGTATGTGCAAAAACATGCGGGAATGCAGTTCTGTGCCCATTGCCTTCAATGGTGCCGAAGCTGCTACCAGTGGCCCCATTGAAAGCATGGGGCTGCTGGTAGCCCCATTGAAAGCAGTGGGATGCCAGCAACCCCAGCAGTGATTTTAGGGGAAGGGATTTAAATATAAGCCCTTCCCTGAAAATCATCCCAGGTTTATGTAAAAAATAAAAAAAAAAACATATACACACCTGTCCGCCGCTGCCAGGGCTCAGACGCAACTTCTCTGCTTGGTCCCCGGCAGTGTAGTGCAGTTCTTTGCAGGGATGTGAAACCCCTGGATGCTGTAACAGCCAGGGGTTTTACCCTGTGATCATTGGGGCTGGCAGCAGCACCGGCGGCCCCATTGACAGCATACAGAAAAGATCGCGATCCTCTGCTACAGCTGTGGCCGAGGATTTCTTCATCTCCGCGAGGAGTACCCTCATCGCAATAGAATGTGCTTAAAAAAAAAATAAAAAAATAAATATATATATATATATACTCACGTCTCAGGCAGCTGCGGAGAGGTGAGTATATATATTTTTTATTTTTAACATTCTAGGGATGATTTTCAGGGAAGGGCTTATATTTTAAGATGTTAATGTCTGGATGTAGCTGGGATATGTCTGCAAAAGTAACAATTTATGTCCTGTGACGTGGTATGGTAGACACTATAAGTATGGGTGTTTGAGAGCAAGGTATGGGTTCTTCTTCAGTCAGTCCATCATCTTCAACGGTAGAGAGTGGGGTGAACTGCCGGCCACATGGGGGGTACCTTCAACCCTCATGTGGTGAAGAGTGATGGAGGAGAAAGAGTGGAATCCTGAGGTCCCCAGTTCCAGGAACCATTTGTGAGAGCGGGAGAGAGAGAGAGAAGTGAAGAGTTCGCCGTGCAGCGATTCAAGTCCTTATCAAGTGAGTGTCTATGGAGTGACCCTACCCCCATCCTCCTCAGGAGCGGTACCTGACAGATAACTTGCACTGCAGGACCGATATTATCCTGAGTTTCCTCCCTGACCTCAAGTCTCCTCTCCTTCCTGCACTGGTGTATTTTACGCTGTATACTGTCAAAGCTACAAGTAAAGTTTTGCCAGCCCCTGACCGTTCCCAGGGACTGAAGTACTGAAGAGTTACTATGTGTGTGGACTTCCTTCATTTCTCCGCCGAGGTTTATTCCGGTGAGTAAGGAATGGTGGTGTCATCCGTGACATATCTGCAGTTTACCGCACGTTTATAGGCCATCCCTGTTCCAGGGGTGTCCGGAAGAGGCCTAGTGATACGTGGGCCGAGGTGGCATGCGTCCCTCCGGGTAGGAGACTGGTAAGAGCAACCATGACAAGTGACAACTCCACGCTCCCATCTCCTCAGTGCGGACCTCGTGTCCTGAGTAGCCCTTTGGGACACCACAAGACCACAAAACCCCAAACCCACTTATTTATAGCAAAGTGCCAATCCATCAGGGGGCGGGCTTATCACAACATATTTACCTCCATCATTATAAAAAGGACAGGGCTGCTTCAAATTAGACAGTGAGGAATGCTGTGTGCTTGTTTCTCTACTGGAGTTCCACTGGTGCAAATTTTGACTGAAAATCAGCTGCATACCCACGGCTGATTTCATACTATGCAGCACTCCCCTTCACCTCCTCCGAAGTCTTCCTGCTGTCAGCACTCCCCGGCTTTTGGTTCCCAGCAGCTTGCAGTGCCCTCAGTAGAGCAGCGGCGTTGCACCTGACTAAGCTGCTGGGAACCAGAATCTGGGGAGTGCAGACAGCAGGAAGCCTTTGGAGCAGGTGAGGGGAGCGCCACATAGTATAAAATCAACTGCGGGTATGCGGTTGATTTTCAGTCAAAATTTGCACCAATGGTACAAATTTTGACTGTTTTTTGGATGGGGAAATGCTGCCACGGAAATTTCCACTGTGGACATACCACAGCATTTCTGCCATGTGTAAACATACCCTAAGTCAGCTTGAGGTATGCTGCCACGGGCAGAGTGGCCTCGCTTTTAATAGTGTCCCCTATATCAGCCCTAGCAGTAGTAGTGTCCTCCACAGTGGCCTCACTAGTAATAGTGTCCCCCACAATGGCCTCAATAGTAATAGTGTCCCCCACAGTGGCCTCACTAGTAATAGTGTCCCCCACAGTGGCCCCAATAGTAATAGTGCCCCCCACTGTGGCTCCAGTAGTAATATTGTCATCCACAGTGACTCCAGTAGTAATAGTGTCGTCCACAGTGCCCTCAGTTGTAATAGTGACCCCACAGTGGCCTCAGTAGTAATAGTGACCCCCACAATGTCTCCAGTAGCAATAGTGTTGTCCAAAGTGGTCTCAGTAGTAATAGTGTTCCGCACAGTGGCCTCAATAGTAATAGTGACCCCCACAGTGGCCTCAGTAGTAATAGTGACCCCCCACAGTAGCCTCAGTAGTAATAGTGACCCCCCACAGTGGCCTCAGTAGTAATAGTGACCCCCACAGTGGCCTCAGTAGTTATAGTGTCCCTCACAGTAGCCTCAGTAGTAAAAGTGTCCCCTACAGTGGCCTTAGTAGTAATAGTGTTCCCCACAGTGGCCTCAGTAGTAATAGTGATCTCCACAGTGGCCTCAATAGTAACAGTGACCCCCACAGTGACTTCAGTAGTAATAATGTCCCCAACAGTGGCTTCAGTAGTAATAGTTTTCCCCACAGTGGCCCCAGTAGTAGTAAGGACCCCTACAGTGGCTTCAGTAGTAATAGTGTTCCCCACAGTGGTCTCAGTAGTAAGTGTTCCCCACAGAGGTCCCAAAAGTAATAGTCTTCCCCACAATGACCCCAGTAGTAGTAGTGACCCCCCACAGTGACATCAGTAGAAGTAGTGACCCCCCAGTGGCCTATGTAGTAATAGTGTTCCCCACAGTTGTTTCAGTAGTAATAATGACACCCCACAGTGGCCTCAGTAGTAATAGTGTCCCCCACAGTGGTCTCAGTAGTAAAAGTGCCCCCCACACTGGCCTTAGTAGTAATAGTGTTCCCCACAGTGGCCTCAGTAGTAACAGTGACCCCCACAGTGGCCTCAGTAGTAATAGTGTTCCCCGCGGTGGCTCCAGTAGTAATAGTGACCCCCACAGTGGCATTAGTAGAAATAGTGACCCCCCACAGTGGCCTAAGTAGTAACAGTTCCCCCACAGTGGCCTCATTAGTAATAGTATCCCCCACAGTGGCCTCAATAGTAATCGTGTCCCCCACGGTGGCCTCAGTAGAAGTAGTGACCCCCTCAGTGGCCAAAGTAGTAATAGTGTTCCCCACAGTGGTCTCAGTAGTAATAGTGTTCCCCACAGTGGCCCCAGAAGTAATAGTGTTCCCCACAATGGCCCCAATAGTAATAGTGTTTCCCACAGTTGCCCCAATAGTAATAGTGTTCCCCGCAATGGCTCCAATAGTAATAGTGACCCCCACAGTGGCATTAGTAGAAATAGTAACCCCCACAGTGGCCTAAGTATTAATAGTGTTCCCCACAGTGGTCTCAGTA
Organism: Eleutherodactylus coqui; assembly: GCF_035609145.1. Lineage (NCBI taxonomy): Eukaryota > Metazoa > Chordata > Amphibia > Anura > Eleutherodactylidae > Eleutherodactylus > Eleutherodactylus coqui. The sequence goes on from NC_089838.1 coordinate 246,578,570, forward strand.
GTAATAGTAACCCCCACAGTGCCCTCAGTAGTAACAGTGCCCCTCACAGTGGCCTCAGTAGTAATAGTGTTTCTTATATCAGCTCCAGTAGTAATAGTGTTCCCCACAGTGGCCTCCGTAGTAATAGTTTTCCCCACAGTGGCCCCTGTAGTGATAGTGACCCCCACAGTGGCCTCAGTAGTAATAATAACCCCACAGTGGCCCCAGTAATAACAATAACCCCACAATAGCGCCAGTAATATTACCCCACAGTGGCCCCAGTAGTAATATTAGCCCCACAGTGGCCCAAGTAGTAATATTAACCCCACAGTAGCCCCAGTAATAAAATCAACCCCACAATAGCCCCCATAATAATTTTAACCTCACAGTAGCCCCAGTAGTATTAACTCCCTCTGTAGCAAAATTAACCCCACAGTACTCCAGTAGTAATATTAACCCCACAGTAAACCCAGTAATAATATTAACCCCACAGTGGCCCAAATAATAATATTAACCCCATAGTAGTCCCAGTAATAATAACCCCACAGTAGCTCCAGTAATAAAATTAATCCCTTCAGTAATAATATTAACCCCACAGTAGCCCTAGTAATAATATTAACCCCCTCAGTAATATTAACCCCACAGTAGCCCGTCATAATATTAACCCCACAGTAGCCCCAGTAATAATATTACCCCCCTCAGTAATATTAACTCAACAATATTCCCAATCATAATATTAACCCAACAGTAGCCCCAGTAATATTAACCCCCTCAGTAATAATATTAACCCCACGGTAGCCCCAGTAATAATATTAACCCCCTCAATGACCCAATTGCTATAACTATAGCATTGGCACTAAACAAGCTCTATGCCTCTTCATGCCCTGTTCACTTAGCTTTTTCAGTTGGTCACATGGTTGACTATTGATTAGGATGGGACCATGTAACCTCCAAAGAAGGCTGAGTGGAACCAATGAAAATGAATTGACACAGCACTTTCCTTGTGCTGCTGTCATTTCATTCATGTGATCAGTTGGGGTCATAGTGGTTATATTCCACTAATTTGGGAATGAGTGGCATATCCTAGCAATATGCCAATATACCATCAGTGTCTCTGCTGAGACAATCCTTTTAAGTTGGACTTTATTCAGATTTATGTGTTTTGAGTGTGACCAGCATGTAGGAGTTGTTGTAGAGGGAAGGTACATTTCCCCTTGGTTTCTTCCTGCATGAAGTAATAGGGAGTCTCACCTGCTAGTTAATCAATATGTTCATGCAGTGGGTGGATATTTACGGCAGCCAGGAGATCACTGAGCATGCTCTACCAGGGGACACAAACTGTCTGTGTGAGACTCAAATCTGAATTGTGGGTATTGTAAAGTTGCCAACCGTATTTTTTAAGCTGGCAAGGAGAAGCTCTCTCCAGCTAATAGAGAGGGTTGTATTTTGTATAGTTAGTACTGGGCAGGCAACAATTTACTTTTACTTCTGCTTTCTTCTATTTTGGCTTGCAGCCTTGTTAATACATCTGGCCACGTGTCAACTCAAACCAGTTCCTTGCTGCATGGCTTTGTGTTGAATGAAAGAAATATGAGTCCTTTGACCTCAGCAAAAGCGATCCCAAGCTAAAATCTCGCAGGGGCTACATGTACATCTAAGATGGTACCTGTGTGTTCAACCATTTTTCACTGTAAACTTAGTGGGATCATTTGAGTTTGGATATTATATTCATAGAATGTTTATTTAAAAAATAAATATATATTGGACATATATCTTAAGGCTATGTAATCCAAATGGGAAATAACCATTCTTCTTATCTTGGTAGTTTATTATACAATTAACTGCTCAATGCAACATTTATAAAAGCAAAATACATTTCTCCAAATGAAAACATGTTCAAGCTCAATGCACAAAGTTTCTCAGACTGATTTCTACAACTCATTGCTAGCATGTAGCATTGCTTGGAGCAATCTCTTCATTTCCTTTTAAACCTCTAGGTTCATATTTTAAAAAATTTCTTGTTTCTTTGAACTGAAAGTGGGTAGTGCTTGCTTGTTATGTTTGAATATTTGTTATTCTTGGACTATATCTTCATTTTTGGCATGTTTCTTTTAACAGGCCACTGTGGTGCCTTTTTTTCTCATTCATTATGTAACTAGTTCCCTAGTATATATACTGTATATACACGAGTATAAGCCTAGTTTTTCAGCACATTTTTTTATGCTGAAAAAGCCCCCCTCGTCTTATACTCGAGTGAGGTAAAAAAAAAAACAACCCACAACACTCACCTCCCAGCCTGCGTCTGTGTCCCCAGCACGATGGTCTCCCCAGCGGTGCGGCAAGCTGCTTGAGAATTCTCCCCACTGTCATCTCCCTGCTCAGCTTTGAATTCCCCTGCCATCAGCGCTGTATAGATAAGCGCTGTGATTGGATCGAGCGCCAGCCAATCACAGCCAGTGCTCAATAAACCAATCACAGCCATTCAGTGGATGACATCACTGAATGGCTGTGATTGGTTTAATGAGCACCGGCTGTGATTGGCTGGTGCTCGATCCAATCACAACGCTTACTTACACAGCGTTGACGGCGGGGGAATTCAAAGCCGAGCAGAGAGATGACAGCGGGGAGAAGTCTCAAGCAGCTTGCCGCACCGCCGGTGAGACTATTGCACCGGAGACACAGACGCTGACTGGAAGGGGAGCATTGCATTTTTTCTTTACCTAGTATATACTTGAGTATAGCTAGGCTTATACTCAAATAAATAAGTTTTACCAGTTTTTTGTGGTAAAACTTATTGACTCGGCTTATACTCGGGTCGGCTAATATTCAAGTATTTACGGTATATGTCAGCTATTATTACCTAGGTTAGTTATTCCTTCCTATCTGAAACGCCTGGTCTCTTTCTCCTCAGATAGTCATGTGATCCCAATTTTGATCAACTCAGATTTACTTGGGTATATGTACTCTCAAATTAGTCAGTATCCCAGTCAGCATAATTCCTGTGATGGACCCTAACACACTTACTCTTCAGAGGGGGGACAAAGACATTCATGTTACAGTTACTGATGATGATTAAACAGCTCCTGTCACACAGTTATAATAGAGGAGATTGTAGCTTTAAATAACAGGAACAGGTCGATTGCTTGGCTGTCAGAGAAAGCTATGGATCTGGAGGAGAAGAAAGAAGAGGTTTATAACTGCTTCTGCTTTTCTTTTTCCAGCCTACATAGCACTTAGTGAGAGCTATGTAGTGAATAGAGGAAGCAGCAGAGCCTTTTCTTCCATTGGAACCCAGTAAACACGTGATCACCTGCGACCCCTGGTATGATAGAGCTGTTGGGTCTTAGCAGACTCAGATCAGCCCTGGCAGTCACTAATATCTCTAAAGGGTGATGTTTTCCCTATAACTGGGACTCCTATGGATGCAGTTACAGTGAAGAACTGTGAAATAAGAAGAAAAATGGCAGTGTGAATATTCCCCAGAGATCCTATATAACATTATGGAGGACATAGATGTTTAAAAAAGTTACAAAAATAAGTCAAAAAAATTAACAGAACAAAATCCAAACCTTAAAATAAAGAAAATAACCCTCACCCACACCAAGCTAAACTTTGGCAATATCCACCCTATTACCCGAGACTATACACATTATCAAAATGTCCAACGTTAAATGTGAAACTCATTCCTATACTTTATTTTAGTGTAAATATACTAATTTTAAAAAATATAAAGTTAATTTAAATAATGAAATTTAAAAATAACTATAAAGAAAAAAACCTTTTTTTTTGTTTTTAACTTTTTTGTACACATTACCCCTAATAAAACAGAAAAAAAACAACGCAGCAAAAATACTCTTGGCAGCCCAAGAGAAAAAATCGGGTCATAAAACTACCATATGCGTCAAATTGCTAAAAAAATTTCTAGTCCTTTACGACCCAAACAATCTGGTCCCTAAGGGGTTAAAATGCTATTCTTGATATGGGTAGATTGACACACCTAAAACTGTGTCTTGGGAATTAATTGACCAGGGTACTGCATTCCAAAGAACTGGAGTGGCTGGTAAAAGTCTTGGCAATGAGGGTGTGAGGTTCAGACTACAGGAGAGCAGAAAGGAGAGCATGGGTAGGGTGGTAGACAAAGATAAGAGAGGAGATATCGGGTGGTGCAGCACTGTGGAGAGCCTTATGGTTGACTGTGATAAGTTTAAATTGTACTGTACATTGGAAGGGCAACCAGTGAAGTGACTGGCACAGGATGGAGGCCTCAGTGGTGTCATCATTGGACCAATAGGTCCTTAATAGATATGAGCGAACGTACTCGTCCGAGCTTGATACTCGTTCGAGTATTAGCGTGTTCGAGATGCTCGTTACTAGAGGCGAGCACCACGCGATGTTCGAGTTACTTTCACTTTCATCTCTGAGACGTTAGCGCGCTTTTCTGGCCAATAGAAAGACAGGGAAGGCATTACAACTTCCCCCTGCGACGTTCAAGCCCTATACCACCCCCCTGCAGTGAGTGGCTGGCGAGATCAGGTGTCACCCGAGTATATAAATCGGCCCCTCCCGCGGCTCGCCACAGATGCATTCTGACATAGCTCAGGGAAATTGCTGCTGATGGTGGAGCTGCTATAGGGAGAGTGTTAAGAGTGATTTTAGGCTTCAAGAACCCCAACGGTCCTTCTTAGGGCCACATCTGACTGTGTGCAGTACTGTTGAGGCTGCTTTTTGCAGTGTTGCAAATTTTTTTTTTTTTTGTATATCGGGCGTGCAGAGCATTGCGTCCTCAGTCTGCAGTCATTTTACATAGTCAAGGGCCAGTAGTGGTGAGGCAGGGACAGTGAAAGAGATATACTGTGTATATAGGCAGTGGGCTTTTCCAAAATATTTTGGGAAAAAACATTCTATTTGGGCTGCTGTGACCGTCCTGAGTGTACTGCGTCTCTGCTGGGGGTAGTAGTCCTAATTAATACGCAGCCAGCTAAGTGTTACAGCAGGCTTGCGCAAAATTCTTTCCTGGCTCTGCTGTGTGTTACACATCACCGCTGTCATCCTGTCCAGAGGGAAACAGTCTGCAGTAATTTTACATAGTCAAGGGCCAGTAGTGGTGAGGCAGGGACAGTGAAAGAGATATACTGTGTATATAGGCAGTGGGCTTTTCCAAAAAAATTTGGGAAAAAACATTCTATTTGGGCTGCCTGTGACCGTCCTGAGTGTACTGCATCTCTGCTGGGGGTAGTAGTCCTAATTAATATGCAGCCAGCTAAGTGTTACAGCAGGCTTGCGCAAAATTCTTTCCTGGCTCTGCGGTGCATTCCGTAAGCGAAGTCAGCCTCCAACCACAGGCCAATAAGCGGCACATTTAATTACAGCATTCTGTTTCTGCACTACTGGTAATACACCATGCTGAGGGGTAGGGGTAGGCCTAGAGGACGTGGACGTGGACGCGGGCGAGGACGCGGAGGCCCAAGTCAGGGTGTGGGCACAGGCCGAGCTCCTGATCCAGGTGTATCGCAGCCGACTGCTGCGGGATTAGGAGAGAGGCACGTTTCTGGCGTCCCCACATTCATCTCACAATTAATGGGTCCACGCGGTAGACCTTTATTAGAAAATGAGCAGTGTGAGCAGGTCCTGTCGTGGATGGCAGAAAGTGCATCCAGCAATCTATCGACCACCCAGAATTCTGCGCCGTCCACTGCTGCAACTCTGAATCCTCTGGCTGCTGCTCCTCCTTCCTCCCAGCCTCCTCACTCCATTACAATGACACATTCTGAGGAGCAGGCAGACTCCCAGGAACTGTTCTCGGGCCCCTGCCCAGAATGGGCAGCAATGGTTCCGAATCCTCTTCCACTGGAGGAGTTTGTCGTGACCGATGCCCAACCTTTGGAAAGTTCCCGGGGTCCGGGGGATGAGGCTGGGGACTTCCGGCAACTGTCTCAAGAGCTTTCAGTGGGTGAGGAGGACGATGACGATGAGACACAGTTGTCTATCACTCAGGTAGTAGTAATTGGAGTAAGTCCGAGGGAGGAGCGCACAGAGGATTCGGAGGAAGAGCAGCAGGACGATGAGGTGACTGACCCCACCTGGTTTGCTACGCCTACTGAGGACAGGTCTTCAGAGGGGGAGGCAAGTTCAGCAGCAGGGCAGGTTGGAAGAGGCAGTGCGGCGGCCAGGGGTAGAGGCAGGGCCAGACCGAATAATCCACCAACTGTTTCCCAAAGCGCCCCCTCGCGCCATGCCACCCTGCAGAGGCCGAGGTGCTCAAAGGTCTGGCAGTTTTTCACTGAGAGTGCAGACGACCGACGAACAGTGGTGTGCAACCTTTGTCGCGCCAAGATCAGCCGGGGAGCCACCACCACCAGCCTCACCACCACCAGCATGCACATATGATGGCCAAGCACCCCACAAGGTGGGACGAAGGCTGTTCACCGCCTCCGGTTTGCACCGCTGCCTCTCCCCCTGTGCCCCAACCTGCCACTGAGATCCAACCCCCTCTCAGGACACAGGCACTACCGTCTCCTGGCCTGCACCCACACCCTCACCTCCGCTGTCCTCGGCCCCATCCACCAATGTCTCTCAGCGCACCGTCCAGACGTTGCTAGCGCAAGTGTTGGAGCGCAAGCGCAAGTACGCCGCCACGCACCCGCACGCTCAAGCGCTAAATGTGCACATAGCCAAATTTATCAGCCTGGAGATGCTGCCGTATAGGGTTGTGGAAACGGAGGCTTTCAAAGGTATGATGGCGGCGGCGGCCCCGCGCTACTCAGTTCCCAGTCGCCACTACTTTTCCCGATGTGCCGTCCCAGCCCTGCATGACCACGTCTCCCGCAACATTGTACGCACCCTCACCAACGCGGTTACTGCCAAGGTCCACTTAACAACGGACACGTGGACAAGCACAGGCGGGCAGGGCCACTATATCTCTTTGACAGCACATTGGGTGAATTTAGTGGAGGCTGGGACAGAGTCAGAGCCTGGAACCGCTCACGTCCTACCCACCCCCAGAATTGCGGGCCCCAGCTCGGTGCTGGTATCTGCAGCAGTGTATGCTTCCTCCACTAAACCACCCTCCTCCTCCTACGCAACCTCTGTCTCGCAATCAAGGTGTGTCAGCAGCAGCACATCGCCAGCAGTCGGTGTCGCGTGACGTGGCAGCACAGCGGTGGGCAAGCGTCAGCAGGCCGTGCTGAAACTACTCAGCTTAGGAGAGAAGAGGCACACGGCCCACGAACTGCTGCAGGGTCTGACAGAGCAGACCGACCACTGGCTTTCGCCACTGAGCCTCCAACCGGGCATGGTCGTGTGTGACAACGGCCGTAACCTGGTGGCAGCTCTGCAGCTCGGCAGCGTCACGCACGTGCCATGCCTGGCCCACGTCTTTAATTTGGTGGTTCAGCTCTTTCTGAAAAGCTACCCACACTTGTCAGACCTGCTCGGAAAGGTGCGCCGGCTCTGTGCACATTTCCGCAAGTCCCACACGGATGCTGCCACCCTGCGGACCCTGCAACATCGGTTTCATCTGCCAGTGCACCGACTGCTGTGCGACGTGCCCACATGGTGGAACGCTATGCTCCACATGTTGGACAGGCTCTATGAGCAGCGTAGAGCTATAGTGGAATACCAACTCCAACATGGGCGGCGCAGTGGGAGTCAGCCTCCTCAATTCTTTACAGAAGAGTGGGCCTGGTTGGCAGACATCTGCCAGGTCCTTGGAAACTTTGAGGAGTCTACCCAGATGGTGAGCGGGAATGCTGCAATCATTAGCGTCACCATTCCTCTGCTATGCCTCTTGAGAAGTTCCCTGCAAAGCATAAAGGCAGACGCTTTGGAATCGGAAACGGAGGCGGGGGAAGACAGTATGTCGCTGGATAGTCAAAGCAACCTCATGTCTATATCTCAGCGCGTTGAGGAGGAGGGGGAGGAGCATGAGGAGGAGGGGGAAGAGACAGCTTGGCCCACTGCTGAGGGTACCCATGCTGCTTGCCTGTCATCCTTTCAGCGTGTATGGCCTGAGGAGGAGGAGGAGGATCCTGAAAGTGATCTTCCTAGTGAGGACAGCCATGTGTTGCATACAGGTACCCTGGCACACATGGCTGACTTCATGTTAGGATGCCTTTCTCGTGACCCTCACGTTACACGCATTCTGGCCACTACGGATTACTGGGTGTACACACTGCTCGACCCACGGTATAAGGAGAACCTTTGCACTCTCATACCCGAAGAGGAAAGGGGTTCGAGAGTGATGCTATACCACAGGACCCTGGCGGACAAGCTGATGGTAAAATTCCCATCCGACAGCGCTAGTGGCAGAAGGCGCAGTTCCGAGGGCCAGGTAGCAGGGGAGGCGCGGAGATCAGGCAGCATGTACAGCACAGGCAGGGGAACACTCTCTAAGGCCTTTGACAGCTTTCTGGCTCCCCAGCAAGACTGTGTCATCGCTCCCAAGTCAAGGCTGAGTCGGCGGGAGCACTGTAAAAGGATGGTGAGGGAGTATGTAGCCGATCGCACGACCGTCCTCTGTGACGCCTCTGCCCCCTACAACTACTGGGTGTCGAAGCTGGACACGTGGCCTGAACTCGCGCTGTATGCCCTGGAGGTGCTTGCTTGTCCTGTGGCTAGCGTCTTGTCAGAGAGGGTGTTTAGTGCGGCTGGGGGAATCATCACGGATAAGCGTACCCGCCTGTCAATCGACAGTGCCGTCAGGCTTACACTCATCAAGATGAACAAAGCCTGGATTTCCCAAGACTTCTCTTCTCCACCAGTGGACAGCAGCGATACCTAAGCAATACGTAGGCTGCACCCGCGGATGGAAGCATCGTTCTCTATCACCATCAAAAACGGGGAGCTTTTAGCTTCATCAATCTGTGTATTCTATTCATCCTCCTCCTCCTGAAACCTGACGTAATCACGCCGAATGGGCAATTTTTCTTAGGCCCACAAGGCTCAGTCATATAATTTTTGTAAACAATTTTTATACGTTTCAATGCTCATTAAAGCGTTGAAACTTTCACCTGAACCAATTTTTATTTTAACTGGGTTGCCTCCAGGCCTAGTTACAAATTAAGGCACATTAACCAAAGCGATTAATGGGTTTCACCTGCCCTCTTGGTTGGGCATGGGCAATTTTTCTGACGTACATTAGTACTGTTGGTACACCAATTTTTTGGGGCCCTCGCCTACAGTGTAATCCAATTAATTTTTAGCCCACCTGCATTAAAGCTGACGTTACATCAGCTGTGCTGGGCACTGCAATGGGATATATTTATGTACCGCCGGTGGGTTCCAGGGAGCCACCCATGCTGTCGGTCCACACGGAGTTGTAACTGCATGTGTCCACTTCTAAAGAACCCCAGTCTGACTGGGGCATGCAGTGTGGGCCGAAGCCCACCTGCATTAAACATGACATTACCTCAGCTGTGATGGGCAATGCAATGGGATATATTTATGTACCGCCGGTGGGTTCCAGGGAGCCACCCATGCTGTGGCTCCACACGGACTTCAGGGAGTTGTACCTACCTGTGTACCTACCTGTGTCTACTTATAAAAAACCCCAGTCTGACTGGGGCATGCAGTGTGGGCCGAAGCCCACCTGCATTTAATCTGACGTTAGCTCTGCTGTCCAGGGCACTGCAATGGGATACATTTATGTACAGCCGGTGGGTTCCAGGGAGCCACCCATGCTGTGGGTGCACATGGAATTCCCATTGCGGAGTTGTACCTGCCTGTGACTATTTATAAAAAACCGCGGTCTGACTGGGGCATGCAGACACCTTGACAGAATGAATAGTGTGTGGCACATAGGTTCCCCATTGCTATGCCCACGTGTGCAGCTCCTGATGGCGGTGGCACAGGATTATATTTCTTATTGCTTCTGTACAGCATTGTGGGCTATCGTCCTGCCCCTTTTAAAGAGGGTCGCTGCCTAGCCGTGCCAACCCTCTGCAGTGTGTGCCTGTGGCTCCTCCTCATGGCAGACGCACTTATAAATAGACATGAGGGCGGCGTGGCATGAGGGCAGCTAAAGGCTGCGCAGGGACACTTTGGTGTGTGCTGTGGACACTGGGTCGTGCGGCGGGGGGGGGGGGGGGGGGGGTTGGGCAACATGTAACCCAGGAGAAGTGGCAGCAGAGTGTCATGCAGGAAGTGATTGTGCTTTGTTGGAGGTAGTGTGGTGCATAGCTAAGGTATGCATTGCTAATGAGGGCTTTTCAGAAGTAAAAATTTTTGGGAGGGGGGGGGCCCACTCTTGCCGCTATTGTGGCTTAATAGTGGGACCTGGGAACTTGAGATGCAGCCCAACATGTAGCCCCTCGCCTGCCCTATCCGTTGCTGTGTCGTTCCCATCACTTTCTTGAATTGCCCAGATTTTCACAAATGGAAACCTTAGCGAGCATCGGCGATATACAAAAATGCTCGGGTCACCCATTGACTTCAATGGGGTTCGTTATTCGAAACGAACCCTCGAGCATCGCGAAATTTTCGTCCCGAGTAACGAGCACCCGAGCATTTTGGTGCTCGCTCCTCTCTAGTCCTTAACCCTCTCGTGTCTGATTCCAAATTGGTAGTATCATAAGTTTCAACAAGCTCAGAGAGAAACAAAGGATTGCTTATATACACAAAATAACGTAACAGCAGAGATATACACCCATTAGATTTCATATGTATTTAGGATAAGTTCTTACTTCTAATGATTAACATATATTTATCAGTACCAATTTAGGAAATGTGTCTTTTTGATCACTTTTTATTCAAAATTTTCGGGAGCTGGGATGCAAAAGAAATTTCAATACTGGCATTCCGTCCATATTTATGCTTACAGCTTTCACCATGCGAGATAAATATCATAGCCATATTTTAATAGCTTGGACTTTTACAAACACAGCGATTCTAAATATGTGAAGTTTTTAAATTTTATGGGGATTTTTTTTTTACTTTTAATATTTTTTATTTTATTTTAGCTATTAAGAAAATGTAATTATTTTTTTTTACTTTTTAATTTAGTCCCCACAGGGAACTTCATCTTGTAATCATTGGATCTCTTGTACTATATACTGCAATACGTCAGCATTGCAGTATAAAGTGAGCTTTGATGTTTCCTATTAAGCCCTGCCAAAGGAAGAGCTTGATAGGCATCTTTGCACAGAAGACCTGGGAGCCTTCAGTAAGTTCTGGACTGCCATGCTAGCCCATTGGCACCCCCCGATCGTGTTGCAAGGGGTGCCGATGGAGCATGGGAGGGTATGCCTGCAACTTCCCGTTGACTGTCTAGACACACAGTCAGCATCATGGTAGTTACCAATGTCTGTCACCTGTCAGAAGCAGCTGATATCTGCCAGGTATGCAGTGGACTCGGCTCCTGAACCTGCCCCATACACCTTTCACGAATGCCTAACATAAATTTACAATTGGCGTCGTGAAGGGCTTAAGATACCAAAGAATACCAGAAGTATAAAGAAAATCTGTCAGGTGATTTATGCTGCCATAGCTAAAAGCAGCATATTATAAAGGGAGAGAAGGTGTGCGCCATGATATACAGTATGTAGCCCTATTTGTTCTGTTTAAGAAATGGAAACCAAACGGAACAGAAGCAAATATACATTGCAATCAATGGTGGTAAAAACAGAACCTTTTAATTTAATTTTAATTGTCTCTCTGCTACAAAAACAGAGAATAAACACTAGTATGAATGAGCCCTTAGATAATTGTCACATATAAATGTAGCTGTGCCAACAAGGGTATTTGGCACTCTACATCTGTAATGCAGATTGCCGTCTGCCCTTTGGCCACACTACGCTGATTGCATAACATGGCCTCTGCTATTCAAGGCTAATAGCTGTGATACTATGCAATTAGTGTAGTCATGCACTAGTTCATTGTGACTCATTAACAGACTAGTGTGCTAACACACCATGTGTTAGCACTACTAGATCTGTACTTTTCTTAAGCAATATGTATATATACTGGTTGAAGTCCTCATAAATTCAATTGTACAGTTCTTCTGCTGACTTTGGCTATCTTTCCTTCCTTGCTTCTGTCTCAGGGGTCATCTCAGACAGCCTTTATAATGTTAGGGTCAGGGCTCTTGGATGTCTATACCATTAGTTGCAGAACTGAATATCCTTATTTTAATTGAACCTAGTCCTTATGACCATGGCTATGTGTTTGGGGGTAATTGTCCTGCTGTAGATTGAAGAATGAATTAGATGCATGATGGATGGGAATCTGCTTCTACTACCCAGCACTGAGATTTCCAATAATCTTGATTACATTGCCAACTTCATTTTCAAAAAAGCAGCCCTGAGCCTGCAGGAATCCTCCTCCAAGCGGAGATGCAGGTACCCGCAGCCCATACACAATGTTAATTGCGTATGGGCTGTGGGTCAGACGGCCTCCATAGACTTGGCACAGGGAGACAGAGATACAAATGTATGGACAAATGGTGGCACATGAGGAGAGGGGCACATTGGACACAGGGGTAGGGGGCAAATGGTGGGTCAATAGCCGAGGAGGGCAAAGGGGGAAGAAATGGTGAAAGACAGGGACACATAGGATGGGAAATCTATGGCAACTATCAGCTAGAACAAATTTATAGTCTTATTTACACTAGTATCTGGTACACATTTACTGATCTCTCTCGAGCAAGGCAGCCATGCACCTTCAATCGTAAACCCTGCTCCTTTTTTTTCAAAACTGGCGTAAGCTTGGTAAAATTAACAAGTTACAAAAATTTGGGACAAGTAAAGCTAGCAGTAAACATTGCAACTTTCTTATGCCATTTTTCCAATGATAAATACCCCCTAAAGTATTTACTATCTATACACTGTGTGTACTATTTATCTGGGCTTTGTACTGTATGCACTATTATCTGGACATATATGGTACAGTCCGAGTGCTGTTTTGACTATTTTCTTGTATGCTATATTCATCTTCACACTGTATGCTACCATCTGGGTACTGTATTTCTTTGGAAGATACAGGACACCACTTTACAGGTAAATATGTACTATTTATCCTGCATTGCGTGCACCAATCACCTTGTATTTTTCACTAATGCTCTCTAATGAAAAACACTTCTAAGTATAAAATTAGTTTTAGTTTGAGCCATACAATAATATTTTTTTTTACATGAATTCAAGTCAAATTCACATAGCATACACAAAATTATAATAAAACAGTTGGTCCAAAACCATTTGTGTAGATGTGGTCTGCAATAAAAAAGAAACTTTATGGTAAAAAAAAGTGACCTGATTAGCATTGTCTATACAATAATATCAGCATATGAAATGTATAGTGCCGTTTGTGCAGCACTTTCATTTCAACCATTCTTTATGTTAGACTGGGCTCATACCACATTCAGCCTACACCCAGGGTTCCATCTCAATCCATGAAAACTGGAATTAGACAGATCCCTGAGATGGAACTGTAGACTTTCATTTGTAAAAATAGACTGAGATGGTCTTCATTTGACAAGGTGTCTGGCAGACAGATGTGGATCTTTATTGCCACACACTGGTTTGACTTTGGGCTATCTAAAGAGGCAGCACTTGGGGTTTTCATCCTTGACCCCTCCAAGTAGGATTTGGTCTTTGTTGCACAGTCCCCAAGCCATTACTCGCAAAGATAGTTTGGCTGCTGATGCTGCTCTGGGCTGAGGTGATGTCTGATGGTGTACTCAGGTTTGTATCCAGAGGACTGGCTATAGTCAGGACTGGCAGCATAGGAACAATATCGATGTCCAGGCAGAAGGTAAGGACAGCCAGCAGGCAATAATGAAGTCCAGAATACAGAGTTGAGGTTAGGGAACACAGAATGATCAGGAATGCAAGCAAAGCTCAGCACCAGAATACACAAACTGTGGCTTTATCACAATGTCCATAGGAGATTAATTGCTTAGGCATCCTCCGTGATTGGAGGAGGAGAGTATATGGGAGCGTGCATTGGCCTTTTAGGAAAGGGCATGAGAGCCCTACCGGCAGACATCACAGGAGCAGAGGGAGTGTAGCGTATGGACAGTAACGGACCATGGCCTCAGCAACAAGTGAGCAGGGAGGAGTAATGGCGGTGCACCAAGACACCAGTTATCCATTTGTTTCTGCTATATGTGGAGGATAGATTAGTGTAGTTGACTATGCTATTCTATCCTTTAAATATAATGGAAATGAATATAAATCTTGTCAATCAAGGTAATATAAACCTAGTCAATTCAATTCTAGTTAACATCTCATTCTTGATTCCAGTGGCCTAGCAATAGGGGTTACAGGGGTTGCAATTGCACAGGGGCCCATAATCTAGGGAAGCGCTAGGGCCCCCTCACCACTAACATTGCTGGGCTTTGCTCCAGAGGTATGGCAGGTTTTTTATCCTTATACGTTGTAGTGAATGTAATAAATAATGACATACAAGCTATCCATAGACTGCACTTTCCTGTCTGGAAGTTTAGATAAACTTACAAATGACAGACAATGTGCTGTCTTTTTCCTGTCATTGCCGAAATCCTGTGAGCTGTTATTGTCTGTCAGATATTCCTCAGTGGGCTCAGTGTGTAATGTGCCCCCCACCCCACAGCCCTGTTATATGTGCTATACAGGCCTTTAAATATTTACAGTGACTTACCTTTAAACTCCAAACTGTCTTCTTCACTGCCGTATGAGGAGCAGTAGTCACCTTTCTATCCAGTATCATTTCACTTCATTCTTCTATTTTTTCATGAAAATAGAATACGTTCCTATCTGTATTGCCCCTTTTACATGGGATGATTCTTGTTTGCCCAAGTGAATGAGCTGTGACGTCATCACCAGCCCGTCCATGCTCGAGCAGCGTGTTTGGACTTCACGATTCTCACTGAGTTCTCGCTAATTTGTCATTCAGTGTTTCATATTCCTGTGTGAAGCACTGAACAATCAGTGTTTAAACTCATGATTCTCGTTCGTCATTGGCTGTGCTTAAAATGAACACGATTATCATTCAGTTTCACTCATTTGAATGATTTTCTGAACAAATAATCGTTCAGGCTAAACGCTAATTAAGGCCTCGTTCACACGAGCATTTTTTGCTCAGAAATAGCCATGCAAAAAGATTGCCGCTCACGTGTGTAAAAATCGTGGGAATGGGCAGTGTTTCATGCGCAGAAGACCCAAGCTTTATGCGCATGAAAATCGCCCATTCACTGGAGCAGCTGTTCCAGGAGGAGAGAGAGAAGAAGCTCCTCAAGGAGACGGAACGGGGCTATGGGTTAATCTCTCCTTGCTATGGGGGATTAACCCGTAGCTCCGTTCTCTCTCCCTGCTATGGGGGATTAATCCATAGTCCCGTTCTCTCTCTTTTCCTGCTCTGGGGACCTCCTAAGGATATTCCCATAGCGCAGAGAGAGTTAGCAGGGTTATCAAGAGAGGGGTGGGGCTATAAGGCTTCTCATAGAGATTTCCCATAGCAAATATGGAAGGGGTGGGGTTAGAGGGGCGTTGCTAGAGCGTGGATCCCTCTAGCTCTGCCCCCTCTTTCCACACTCTCGGAGAAAGCCCTGTAACCCTGCCCCCTCTCTCCCTTTTACCTATGGATGCCGCCTCTTGCCCTATTTTAAATATGACATTAGATACTCATCTCCTCTGTTACTTTCCGGCAGCTGTAGTTGGCATTGCTAAAGCAACCCTCCAGTTCCGGTAAAAATTTTGTCCTTTGATTGCATGAAGCAGTTATATTACCAAAGAGTTGGTCTTCTGTATTGATGCCCCCCTGCATCTGCCAGTCCAAGTTGGCTGATCCCAACAGTACATTAATAGTGGTAACCCTTTCCAATCCACGGTCTGACGTATAAGACATTATGATTTAAGGCTGTACAGGTCCGATGTTGGAAGACGTCTGTTGGGGTTCTCTTACTGCATATTGCCAGACTCTCTGCTGTCAGAGCCTATCCAACGTGTCACCTCATGCAGTACTGGCTTTAGCCAGCAGATAGTGCCATTGTATAACAGCAGAAAAAGAGTAAGCCCCCTAGGAAAACCAGGATACAAATTGGATTGGAAAGGGTTAAATGACCAATGTGCTATATCTGCTCTCTGATTTGCCAGCACTGCTCACGTGATCGGCACTAGCTAATCAGAGAGCAGTGCACAGTGTGCATTAGTTAACTAGAAAATTGCTGCAGCCACCTTGGATAGCTGAAAACAGATTCTTGAACTAGCAGATTGGAAAAACATTGTCAGAGAAGAAGTAAGTACTTACATAGGGTGGGTTTACACGAGCGTATATTTGTGCGTGCATACGCACACACAAAAACACGCTTGTATTTACAACAATGCATTCCCTATGGTGTGTGCACATGTCTGTACTTTGCAGGTGCGTGCCTGCAAAGATAGGACATGCGTGCACCATAGGGAAAGCACGCATTGTTTTTAATGGAGCTGTGGCTGCTGCCGGCGGCTTCATTGAAAACAATACTCTGCCAGCACTCCTGCATTCTTTTTCAGGGAAGGGCTCTACATATAAACCCTTACCTGAAAAAGAAACATTTTAGTGTAAAAAAAAAAAGTTAAAAACCTCTCCGCCGCTGCCATGTCCCGTGGGGATGCAGAACATATCTGCCACGTGCGGCAGATGTTTCCTGCATCCCCACAAGGAAAAAGAATTCCCTGCTGCACCTGCCACATCTGTGACAGATGCAGCAGAGGAATTCTAAATCCCTGCAGGGAATAAAGGATTCCCTACCGCAGCTGTCACACATGACAGCTGCGGTGGAGGATCCTGCTGCCGGCACCCCTGAAATGTTTTTCAGGAGAGGGCTTTAAATATAAGCCCTTCACTGAAAAACAAAGAAAAGTGTTAAAGAAAACAAAAAAAATACATACTCACCTCCCTTCGCTGCCGGGGCTCAGCCGCATCTTCTCCTGGCTGTCCCCGGCTCTGTAGATCTCAGCTATCAGCAGATGGGGATTTAAAATCCCCGGCTGCTGATAGCTCAGTACTACAGAGCCGGGGACAGTGGCAGAAGGTGCGGTTGAGCCCCGGCAGCGAAGGGAGGTGAGTATTTTTTAAAAATTTTTTACACTTAATTTTTTACAGCCATTAATGGCTGCCGGGGCTCAGCGGCGACTTCTGCCCCGTCTGCTAGTAGCTCTGATTGTGATTGGCTGAAGCGCTTCAGCCAATCACAATCAGAGCTACCAGCAGGCGGAGATTTTAAATCCCTGCCTGCTGATAGCTGAGATCTACAGAGCCAGGGACAGCCAGGAGAAGATGCGGCTGAGCCCGGCAGCCGAAGGGAGGTGAGTATGGGTTTTTTTTTGGTTTTTTTAACACTTTATTTAAAGTCTATATCTAAAGCCCTCTCCTGAAAAACTTTTCAGGGGTGCCACCAGCAAGATCCTCCCCCGCAGCTGCGGTAGGGAATCCTTTATTCCCAGCAGGGATTTAGAATTCCTCTGCTGCATCTGTCACAAGCACAAGCTCGACAGAGTACGTTCGCTCAACTCTAATACTAACCAATAAAGTTATGTTAAAATAAAACACACCATTGTTTTTATTGTGTATTTCTCTACCAGTCTGATATATCACACACCTACTTTCCCATTGGAAAAATGAGAATTGATTTCAATATGGCAGCATTCAAAATGGCTGTCATTTTGGTGACATGACCTAATAGGTTTCTGGCTACCCTTGCAGCTTGTATTCAAAATTAGATCACGGTCTGCTAAACTGTTAGGCTGGATTCACACAGGGCGGATTTGCCGTGGTTCTGCCACAGCAGATCCGCCCGCGGCAAAACCGCCCGCGGCCGCTAATCTTGGGATTAGCCAGCCATGTGGACGAGGTTTCTCAGAAACCTCGTCCACACGGGACGGCTAATCCGCTGCGGTAAATCCGGTTGAAACCGCGGCTGCGGCCGCCGCAGCCGCGGTTTCAGAAGAAGCAGCATGTCTGTTTACAGACGGTTTTTTGTTTATTTATGTTACGGCCGCGCTCTTCTCTATGGGGGAGCCGTCCGCAACGGAAATGCATGCGGCCGGACCGCTTCAAAGCCGCCGCGGCGGTTCTCCCGGCGGAAATCTCGCGGTTTTTGCTGCGGCCAAACCGCGAGATTTCCGACGGGAATCCGCCGTGTGTGAACCCAGCCTTAGCATCCTATATGAGTGTTTCCACACTTTAGAATCACATGTAAATGTGTGTGTGTGATATATCAGATATGCTGTTGTATTCCCCCACTTGTATTCAGAGAGGCAATCATAAAGAAATCACACTCTGAACCACTTCCCACTTTCCCTTAGGGACTTTTCACACGTGCTGAATATTTCTGCAAGATGTACCTAAAGATGCAGAAATATTCTACACCAAAATGCATATGTTTACATGCAAATTATGGAGCAGAAATCCCCAGCTGCCGTTTAGGCTGCGCCCTTAGGTGCGTCTTGCAGAAATATTCTGCATGTGTGAAAGGCCCCTTACACTTTTAGGGCTTAGTCACACGGGCGTTTATTGCCGCGATTTGCGCATGCGCATGCGTCCGGCGACTTTTTAAAACCATTGCTTTGCAATGGTATCGGACACATGAGCGCTTTTTATGCGCTCGTCCGATAAATTAGAGAACAGAAATCGCAGATCGCACCTATCTGCGATCTGCGATTCCTGTTCTCTTCTCTATATGCGCTCAACGGGGCCGGCGGCAGCAGCGCCGACCCCATTGAGAACATATAGAAGACAAATCATTCTTCTCTGCCACAGCTGGAACAGCTGTGGCAGAGAAGAACGATGTTTGCCCATTGAATTCAATGGAGCGGCAATACAGCCGCTCCATTGAAAGCAATGGGCTGCCGGCGTGCGCGGGGTTAATTGTCGGGAAGGGGTTAAATATATAACCCCTTACCTGCAATGCATCCTTAAATGTGAAAAAATAAAAAAAAAGGATGTTCTCACCTGCTCCCGGCAGCTGGAGATCCCGGCGGTCGGCCTGCAGTGGGTGTGAAGGAGGTGTGACTCAGGCTTGCCCCTGATTGGCTCAGCCTGAGCCAATCAGAGGCTGAGCTCAGTCACACCCATTCATGAATTCATGAATGGGTGTGACTGAGACTTGCTTCTGATTGGCTCAGCGCTGAGCCAATCAGGGGCAAGCCTGAGTCACACCTCCTTCACACCCACTGCAGGCCGACCGCCGGGATCTCCAGCTGCCGGGAGCAGGTGAGTACATCCTTTTTTTTTATTTTTTCACATTTAAGGATGCATTGCAGGTAAGGGGTTATATATTTAACCCCTTCCCGACAATTAACCCCGCGCACGCCCGCAGCGCTTGCATTCAATGGAGCCGCTGTATTGCCGGCTCCATTGAATGCAATGCGCTGGACAGCTCCGGCCCGTTTCTAATGAAACGCGGCTAGGAGCAGATTTTCGGGCGATTTTTGGGCCGATTTTTCGGCGCCGGTCACGCGATTTGCGCATGCGCATCCGTCATGCGATGCGCAAATCGCGTGAAAAAACGCCCGTGTGACTAAGGCCTTAGACTTGTCATAAAAACGTGAAACGTGAGGTTTGACCCAAATGCCATATTTTTTTTAATGAAAATGTACTGTTATGATACTTCATACATTTGAACAGGGGTGTAACTATAGAGGATGTGGTTGCACCCAGGCCCAGGAGCCTTAGGGGGCTCATAAGGCCTCTCTTCTCCATATAGGGAACCCAGTACTATGAGTAAAGTATTTATAGTTGGGGGCCCTGTTACAGATTTTGCATTGGGGCCCAGGAGCTTCAAGTTATGCCTCTGCGTTTGAAAATAATAATGGAAATATCCTATCATGGTTCAGATATCTGTTCCATTTGCCTATATGTTTTCCATTCTCTTGGTATAAACATCTAGTGTGCTCTGATGATATAAACACCTCAATATCACAACTGCTTTGGCACTTCTACTTAAGCAAATCCTCACAAACCTGTGGATCCTGCTATATTTTCTGCACTATGTCTGCCATGTTTTGCCCTAGGCTTCCACAGGTTGCTTATTCAGCTATCACTGCACTTTACTAGCTGATTTCTATATCTACCCACACTTGTGTGATGCATGGCATATATTATTTACAGTCGGTGCAGTCGTTTTAAAGCTGTTGCAACATATCATTTTTTATCCAGCAGTTAATCGTGAGCTACAGAAATGTGAAGATCTGACATTTTAAGATCCACAGACATTTTATAGAAAGTAGCCGGGATAAATCCTGGACAGATATGGCCATCAGACTGTAAAGTATTGTGAAGCTGTGGTATAATTCTTCAGTGATCTTCTGTACAACAAGAAAGGCACCTGCAAGGCAGTGGAGAACTGCAGTCAACTGGGATTGAAAGCAACCTTCTCTCTAGATACTGCAGAGCTGCAAGTCTCAGGATGACTTGCGTATCACATAAATTGCTTACAATGAGGTCTTATTCACACAAGCGATGTTCTTGCGTAGGTTTTGTGCAGTGCGATGCACACAACACTTGCACGAATATGAAATCCATTCTTTTAAATGGATTCATTCACAGGAGCAATATGTTCTATCTTTGGGTGCAACCCTTGAAACTCCTTGTCTATTGTTTTCAATGGGACCTTAAAAGTCATCACATGGCACTTGCATGTGATGCAATGTTTCCCATTGATGTCAATGGAAAACACTTGCAATCCTATCACGTGCATGAAACGCGCGCATGAGGATTGCAATTTCACAGAAGTGATTTTTAATGAAATAAACGAAAATTGCATATTGGCAAGCGGACTATTGGGCCACGTTTCTTGGCATGATATTGTGCTCGCCTGTGTGAACGTAGCTTAAGAATGCATTCACATGGACAATTTCAGGTGCGAGTTCGGTCTGATCGTGATATGGATGGAACTTTCACGTGAAAACAAGACATTCATTTAAAATGTGTTTATTCACATGAACAATGTTTCTCTCAACCCAATAGTCTAAGATAGAAAAATCAAAGCATGTCCTATTTTTGGGCGATTTTTACTTAAGAATTACCCATTATTTCTTATGGGAGCCTAAAAAAAATCACCTCACAC